>NC_092233.1:14740241-14877741 GCF_036320965.1 Panulirus ornatus | reverse complement strand
CCCAGGTTCTAAGCATACCCAAGCACTGATGCTCCAATTACCAGCATCACCACATCATGGGAGTTCTAACTTCATTCCCAGTCAGAGAGGTTGTCTTCTGTTTAACCGCTGGTTCTTAGATAGATGTTGTTAGACATTTGGATGCCTTATCAACAAACACAAAAAGAGCAAGCTGCAAGAAAATCACATTAGAAGTATACCCAAATCCCACAAATCCACACTGAACAGTGTTAAGTGTGAGACTGACTTGCTGAAAGGAATCTGGAGTGCTCCACCCAGGACCCATGCATACTCCAATTGCCAACCCTCAATAACATTTTGGTGCACTTTCTACCATCCTGATGCTCCCTCACCAGCATCAGCACATCACAAGAATTCTAACTTTATATCTAGAGTCAGAGAGGTTCTCTTCTGTTTAACTGCTGGTTCTTGGACAGATGTTGTTAGATATTTGGATGCTACATTAACAAACACAAAAATAACGAGCTGCAGGAAAATCATATTAAAAGGTATACCCAAATCACACAGATCCGCACACAACAGTGTTAAGTGCGAGACTGACCCAATGACAGTAATGTGGAGTGACTTACTTCCACTTCCATGGTTCCATCCACTGTTTAGCCCACTCCCAGCTATCTAAAACCCTTTACTTCCTCCAATTTTTCTCCATTCAAACTTACATCCCAGTTTACTTGTCCCTCAACCCTACTGAGCCTAATGACCTTAATCTTATTCACATTTACTCTTAACTTCCTCCTTTCACACAATTTTCCAAACTCCACCACCAACTTCTGCAGTTTCTCACACAAATCAGCCACTAAAGTTGTATCATTGGCAAACAACAACTGAGTCACTTCCCAGGCCCTCTCACCCCCAACAGACTGCACATTTGCCCCTCTCTCCAGGACTTTTGCATTTACCTCCGTACCCACCTCATTCATGTACAAATTAAATCATCATGGAGGCATCATACACCCCTGCCACAAGTCGACACTTACAGGGAACCACTCACTCTTTTTGATATACATGATTACACTACAACCAATTTCTACGATAGTCCTGGTATCACCCGAGACCTTTTAAAGGCTCTTGAAACCAATGGCTATGCAGTGATGTGTAGACTCCTCTGGAGTGAGAGGTTCTTTAACAATGTATTCCCAGTGATATAGCCTTACCAAAAGTGACTTTTTACTCACAGTGTAACCTTGAGTAGGTGAAGTTTGATAACACACACACACACAAATATATCCTTTTATAAGCATTTGCTATTTCCCGCATCAACAAGGTAGTGTCAAGAACAGATGACTGGGCCTCAGAGAGAAAAATCCTCACTTGGTCCACATCTCTGTTCCTTTTTTTGGAAAATTAAAACAGGAGGGGAGGATTTCCAGCCCTCCAATCCCATCTGTTTTAGTTGCCTTCTATGACACGCAAGGAATACATGGAAAGTATTCTTTCTCCCTTAACTTAATTAGTTACCACTGGCATTCTATCGACAAATATATATAATCTCTCATTGTCACACATAACACTTGTCAACGCATATTTCATACAATTCTTTCTTCGTAACTCTAGACACTTACTGCGGTGAGTGCTATGCACTAGCCCTGCCCTTTAGCAAAATAATAGGAGTAATAGGCAGTAGCAGGTGGTAGGAACAATAAACAGGAGCATAAAGTAAAAGTAGTAGGTAGGAATATTAGTGAGAGCATTAGATAAAAGTAATAGGTTGAACATTAGGTACATACATAAGGGAGTAACAGTCAGAAGGAACAATAGGTATGAGCCTCTGGAAACACTGCACTAGAGTTGCCCTCTGCCAGTGGCCTGTTATGGGTGAGGCACTAAGGCTAAAAAGCAGCACTGGAGTTCACTAATCATTGAGATTCTTTTGCCTTGGCCACCCCTAAAGGGACTTCCTGAAGGGAATAGGCATCAGAGATATAGACAGGCAGACAGACTGACTGTTTCTAACATCACAATTACAATAACTCATATCTTTCAAAGCAGAAAACACACCAGATGAAGATACACTTTTAGTAGAGATCAAGAAGCTCATGTATTCAGGCTTTTCTATATATCACAGTTCGAACCCCATTTCCACTCACTCTTCACAGAGATGACTAATGGGAGAAATTCAAACCAAATAAGGCCAAATGGGTACTATCATATATGCAATTTAATGAATGCATGATTCTACTATTCCTAGGAAGTCATTATTACTCTAGATTTCACTATGTCCTCCACTATATCCCCTTGACTTATATAAGCCTCCAATTTTACAATAGCGGAAGATCAACCTTAAAATGATCATGATTTAATCAGAAGCTTGACTTCACATTCTCCCTATGTTCTCCTTACCTCTACTACTATTAAGTCTTTTGCTGTTCATAACAATTATATTATCAATTTCTGACTTAATTTCTTCAATTTCTCTATTACAGACTTTACAACTCAAATGGTTTCATTAACTTGCCAATGTCCTTGCAACTACTTTCATTCTATGTCCTCACTCCTTTTTCATATTCAGCATCCTTATGACTGTGTTTATGAAATTACTCTCTCCATGAACTAGCTACCTTACAAATGTCCTCATAACCACTGTTTGCTTTATTATTCTCTATTCTTTCATAAGCCTATGACTTATCTAACTCCATAACTTTCTCATCACTTTCAGTTTACTATGCACCTGATTTCACTACCTTCTCTTATCCTCACTACAACCCACACATTCTAAGTCAAGTCAACTTCTGGGTGGGAACTTGGGTTTCACTTAAAGCAGTGTCCTATATCCACAAAAATTCATGTTAAGTGAAAATTTTCAGGATCATTCAACTCTTACAAAATAATAGAAATCAAATTTTTTCTTAAATGGGCTTAAACTTCACGGACTTGTGGAAAATAATACCCGAGCCTTGCATCAAATAGTAAACAATTCCTTTCTCACTTATCTTTGAGGTCATCCCATGAACTAATGTAATATAACTTTCTCCCAGAAAAAAAATATGTTTCTTTATATTTTTTTTTTTTTTTTTTTTTTTTGCTTTGTCGCTGTCTCCCGCATTTGCGAGGTAGCGCAAGGAAACAGACGAAAGAAATGGCTCAACCCACCCCCATACACATGTATATACATACGTCCACACACGCAAATATACATACCTACACAGCTTTCCATGGTTTACCCCAGACGCTTTACATGCCTTTGATTCAATCCACTGACAGCACGTCAACCCCGGTATACCACATCGATCCAATTCACTCTAGTCCTTGCCCTCCTTTCACCCTCCTGCATGTTCAGGCCCCGATCACACAAAATCTTTTTCACTCCATCTTTCCACCTCCAATTTGGTCTCCCTCTTCTCCTCGTTCCCTCCACCTCCGACACATATATCCTCTTGGTCAATCTTTCCTCACTCATTCTCTCCATGTGACCAAACCATTTCAAAACACCCTCTTCTGCTCTCTCAACCACACTCTTTTTATTTCCACACATCTCTCTTACCCTTACGTTACTTACTCGATCAAACCACCTCACACCACACATTGTCCTCAAACATCTCATTTCCAGCACATCCATCCTCCTGCGCACAACTCTATCCATAGTCCACGCCTCGCAACCATACAACATTGTTGGAACCACTATTCCTTCAAACATACCCATTTTTGCTTTCCGAGATAATGTTCTCGACTTCCACACATTCTTCAAGGCTCCCAGAATTTTCGCCCCCTTCCCCACCCTATGATCCACTTCCGCTTCCATGGTTCCATCCGCTGCCAGATCCACTCCCAGATATCTAAAACACTTCACTTCCTCCAGTTTTTCTCCATTCAAACTCACCTCCCAATTGACTTCACCCTCAACCCTACTGTACCTAATAACCTTGCTCTTATTCACATTTACTCTTAACTTTCTTCTTTCACACACTTTACCAAACTCAGTCACCAGCCTCTGTAGTTTCTCACATGAATCAGCCACCAGCGCTGTATCATCAGCGAACAACAACTGACTCACTTCCCAAGCTCTCTCATCCCCAACAGACTTCATACTTGCCCCTCTTTCCAAAACTCTTGCATTCACCTCCCTAACAACCCCATCCATAAACAAATTAAACAACCATGGAGACATCACACACCCCTGCCGCAAACCTACATTCACTGAGAACCAATCACTTTCCTCTCTTCCTACATGTACACATGCCTTACATCCTTGATAAAAACTTTTCACTGCTTCTAACAACTTGCCTCCCACACCATATATTCTTAATACCTTCCACAGAGCATCTCTATCAACTCTATCATATGCCTTCTCCAGATCCATAAATGCTACATACAAATCCATTTGCTTTTCTAAGTATTTCTCACATACATTCTTCAAAGCAAACACCTGATCCACACATCCTCTACCACTTCTGAACCACACTGCTCTTCCCCAATCTGATGCTCTGTACATGCCTTCACCCTCTAAATCAATACCCTCCCATATAATTTGCCAGGAATACTCAACAAACTTATACCTCTGTAATTTGAGCACTCACTCTTATCCCCTTTGCCTTTGTACAATGGCACTATGCACGCATTCTGCCAATCCTCAGGCACCTCACCATGAGTCATACATACATTAAATAACCTTACCAACCAGTCAACAAGTTTCTTTATATATAGTTATCAATACAGCATGGGCCAAACATGCTTCCAATCAAAGATCATCTCAGATGAAAGATAAAAGTAAAAGAAAAAGTAAAGTAGAAATTTTTCCAGGTCTTTCTGGTGTTTGTAAACCTGACTCTTAAGGGAAGAAAGATTATATGGATAGAGAGAGATGAAAGATGGTAGAAAATTCCACAGTTCAGCTGCTCAAGGAAAGGAGGAGGCATCATAACTGCCAGGTCTAAATTCTGGGGATGGGATACATGCAGACAAATCACAAGAGCAGTGGCCAAATAACACCTGCAGAATATAGACAGACAGTAACAATTTGTATGTAGCATTTATGGATCTGGAGAAGGCATATGATAGAGTTGATAGAAATGCTCTGTGGAAGGTATAAAGTGTATATGGTGTGGGAGGCAAGTTGCTAGAAGCAGTGAAAAGTTTTTATCAAGGATGTAAGGCATGTGTACGAGTAGGAAGAGAGGAAAGTAATTGGTTCCCAATGAATGTCGGTTTGTGGCAGGGGTGCATGATGTCTCCATGGTGTTTGATTTGTTTATGAATGGAGTTGTTAGGGAAGTAAATGTAAAAGAGTTTTGGAGAGAGGGGCAAGCATGAAGTCTGTTGTGGATGAGAGAGCTTGGGAAGTGAGTCAGTTGTTTGCTGATGATACAGCGCTGGTGGCTGATTCGGGTGAGAAACTGCAGAAGCTGGTGATTGAGTTTGGTAAAGTGTGTGAAAGAAGAAAGCTGAGAGTAAATGTGAATAAGAGCAAGGTTATTAGATACAGTAGGGTTGAGGGACAAGTCAATTGGGAGGTCAGTTTGAATGAAGAAATACTGGAGGAAGTGAAGTGTTTTAGATATCTGGGAGTGGATTTGGCATCGGATGGAACCATGGAAGCAGAAGTGAGTCACAGGATGGGGGAGGGAATGAAGGTTCTGGGAGCATTGAAGAATGTGTGGAAGGTGAGAACATTATCTCGGAAAGCAAAAAAGGGTATGTTTGAAGGAACAGTGGTGCCAATAATGTTATATGGTTGCGAGGCATGGGCTATAGATAGGGTTGTGCGGAGGAGGGTGGATGTGTTGGAAATGAGATGTTTGAGGACGACAATATGTGGTGTGAGGTGGTTTGATTAAGTAAGCAATGAAAGGGTTAGAGAAATGTATGGTAATAAAAAGAGTGTGGTTGAGATAGCAAAAGAGGGTGTAATGAAATGGTTTGGTCACATGGAGAGAATGAGTGAGGAAAGATTGACAAAGAGGATATATGTGTCAGTGGTGGAGGTAACAAGGAGAAGCAGAAGACCAAAGTGGTGGTGAAAGGATGGAGTGAAAAAGATTTTAGGCGATCAGGGCCTGAACATGCAGGAGGGTGAAAGGCGTGCAAGGAATAGAAAGAATTGGAATGATGTGGTATACTGGGGTCGATGTGCTGTCAATGGATTGAACCAGGGCATGTGAAGTATCTGGGGTAAACCATAGAAAGTTTTATGGGGCCTGGATGTGGAAAGGGAGCTATGGTTTTGGCACATTATACATGACAGCTAGAGACTGAGTGTGAACGAATGTGGCCTTTGTTGTCTTTTCCTAGCGCTACCTTGCCCGCACGTGGGGGAGGAGGTGTCATTTCATGTGTGGCAGGGTGGCATCGGGAATGAATAAAGGGAGCAAGTATGAATTATGTACATGTGTACATATGTATATGTGTACATATGTATATGTGTGTATGTATATATATGTATACGTTGAAATGTATAGGTATGTATATGTGCGTGTGTGGACGTGTACGTATATACATGTGTATGTGGGTAGGTTGGGCCATTCTTTCATCTATTTCCTTGCGCTACCTTGCTAACGCGGGAGACAGCGACAAAGTATAATAAATTAATAAATAAAATAAATAGTAACAATGCTGTGGAGTATGGAAAGGGAAGTTTTTTGAAGAGAGGTGATACAGGAGAAATAATGAGACAGAAGACTTTAAATTCCACTCTAGTTATTAGACAGTGATACAGGAGAAATAATGAGACAGAAGACTTTAAATTCCACTCTAGTTATTAGACAGGTGCAAGATGTATGATCAGAACTCTCTACTTGGGGCTTAAACCCCATGCAGCTATGTGGAGATATGAAGAAGCTGCTTATAAAAAAAGTTATGTTAGCTATACAACACTCCCAGATTTTGAGAAGCACACTTTTGTGATGCTGATTATGTGCAGTTTTCGTGATAAGGATTGTGGAGGATATGGTACTGACCTACATTTTCTATATTATCAAAGGGTTGAACTGTGCCCTGTGATTGAACTACGGAACAAATGATTCTTACACAAAGATATGGGGGGAAATTGCATTTTTGCACTATCAAATTTGACAAGTTTACTGCTTCCCCACTTCCAGATGCTGCACATGTTTAAATTGAGGGGAAATATGACCAGTAGAAGAAATAAAATGAGTATTAGAGGGGAAGGGAAGAGAGTTCAGGTATGTAAAGTAAGATTATTAGCATAAGAGCAAGTTGGCTTAAAAGTAAAAGAAATCTGATTTACTGACACAAGAGAGTAGCCAATAGGACAAAACCCTGAGGAACATCACTACTGTTAGGATGAGAGGAGGAAGTCACCCTACTGATAATAATTGCAGTGAAACAATCAGAGAGAAAACTATAAATCAATGAACAAAGAGAAGCACAGAAATCAAAGGAAAGGACTTTAGAAAATAGAAACTTATGGCAAAACCTGTCAAATACTTTAGAAATGTCAAAGACTAGACTTAAGTTTCACAAAATTCTCTGAGAGTCTCATAGGAGAGAACAAGAACTGCAAAATCCATACTGGTGATCAGAGAAAACGAAATGAGAGTCTAAATGTTTGAGAAAATGAGAGTTGATTAGAGTTTCAGAGGTACTGGAGATAGCAAAAGCATAAGCAATGGGGCAATATTTTCTCAGGAAAAGGCTACACCAAGGCATGATTTCAAACAGAAGAGCAGAAGGAAAAAAAAATGGGATCCAACAGTGGCAAAGCAGATGAGCAAGGATTGGTGCAAGCTCGGAGAACTCCAGGAGCTGGGACAATACTTAGAAGACTCTTCACAAGGAGAATAGAGGAGATGGCACAGGCTCAGTGGAAAGAGCTAGGGTGATGGATTAGAAGCAGAATCATCCAATTGTGAATCAAGGGGGAATTAAAGCATCAAAAAGAGCAGCTTTATCAGATGGAAAGTCAACAACAGATTGAACAGGCTAGAAGAGAGGAGAAGAGGTTTGATTATAGAAGTCATCAAAGAAGTTTTTGGATAAATACTAAAAAGATTTGACGGGATGTGAAGTCCGCACATTTTCTTTCATGAAGGTACACATGAGGGGGGAGGGGGAAGGTATTTCATGTGTGGCGAGGTGGCAATGGGAGTGAATGGGGGCAGACAGTGTGAATTGTGTGCATGGGTATATATGTATGTGTCTGTGTATGTATATATATGTGTACATTGAGATGTATAGGTATGTATATTTGCGTGTGTGGACGTGTGTGTGTATACATTGTGTATGGGGGTGGGTTGGGCTATTTCTTTCGTCTGTTTCCTTGCACTACCTTGGCAAACGCGGGAGACAGCGACAAAGCAAAAATAAAAAAATAAATGCTTGACTTTATGAAGAATGGCTGTGTAAGGATTCTGAGCAAAATGTGACTGAAGTGGATTTTGGGAAGGGAAGAGTTTCACTGCTCGTTAAGCGCCGTCCCTGATGAAAAATGCATCAGAGCAGGAGCAAGTAAACCATGATTGGGGACAAAATAATTCTAAAGACAAAGGATGTAAGACTTCAACTTGGGCAAATACTCATGCCATCCTGACCAAAGATACAGTACTGATCCCAAGAGAGTTAATGAAAAACTGCACAGGGATGATTGTTAGGCTCTCCCACAATAAGAAAGTTTGCAATGAAGGAGGGGGAGGTACAAACAAGGCAGTGCCCAGACACCACAGACCTTTCTGTGGTTTCCCTTAACTTCATATGCCCTGGTGCACTTCATTAGCAGCACACTGCTCCCTGTACACCATATCATTCCAATTCAGTCTGTCCTGTGAATGCCTTTCAGCCTCCTGCATGTTTAGGCTCCCAGCACTCAAAAATTTTTCACTCCATCCTCCCATCTTTAATTTGGTCTTCCACTTCTCCTTGTCCCCTCCACTTCTGACATATATCCTCATTGTCTCTTCAATCTTTCTCTCAATATGCCCAAACTATTTCAGGGCAGTCTCTTCAACTCCCTCAAACATAGTATTCTTATTACCATACCTCTCTCTAACCTTATCATTCCTTACTCTATCAAACCACCTTAAACACATTTCATCCTCCGACATTTCATTTCATTTCTCCTTCTGCAGTTTCATTGCTGCCATGTCCACTCCCAGGTACCTTAAACATTTCACTTCCAAATTTTTCCCATTACAATTAACACTCCAAGTAACCTGTCCCTCTGTCGCATTAAAACTAATAACCTTGTTTTCAAACACTCTCCCAAACTCTGATACCAACTTCAGCAGTTTCTCACTCAAATCTGCTAACAGTGCTGTGTCATCTGGAACAACGAATTCACTTCCCAGGCCCCCGACAACCTACTGACTGCATGACACTACTCTCTCCAAGACACTTGCACTTTCCTCCCTCACCATCCTATCCATACACATCAAACATCCCAGCTGCAGACCAACCTTCACCTGAAACCTCTTACTCTCCTCTCTTCAAACTCGTACACACACCATAAACCCTTGATAAAAACCTATCACTACTTCTAGTAGCTTTCCTTCTACACCAAGGCATCTTAATTAACCCTATCATATGTTTTCTCCAGATACATAAATGTCACATACAAATCCTTCTGCTTTTCTAAGTATTTCTCACACACATTCTATAGAGCAAATGCCTGACCCACATATCCTCTACCATTTCTAACACCACATTATTTGTCTCCAATTGAACGCTTTGTACATGCCTTAACCCTCTCAACACCACTCTCTTTACCAGATGTACTCAACAAAGTCATACCATTGTAGTCTGAACACTCACCTTTGTCCCCCTTGCCTTTATACAGTGGCATGATACATGCATTTCTCCAATCCTTAGGCACCTGACCATGACCATACATACACTGAAAATCCTACCTAACCAGTCAACAACACATGCCCCCTCTCTAAAAGAATTCAACTGCAATACCATTCACTCCAGCCATCTTGCCACAGTTCATTTTATGATAGGTTTTCACTAACTCTTCTCTTTCCACTTGCCATGACTCGCTTCATATACCTTCCATACCCATACAAACTACATCTGCCACCCTATCATGAAATACATTTAACAATCCTTCAAAATACTCACTTCATATCCTCCACACCTCATCTTCCTCTTTTTCTGTTCACTATACTAACATTCGTGGTCTATCACGTAACCTATCCTCAGTTGAACACCATCTGTCTATTACCGCTCCTAAAATCATACTTCTCTCTAAGACACATTAGTCTAATGATGTTCCCACTAGTCACTTTTTCATATCTAACTATAACATCCACTCATGATTCCATTTCAAAGGTGGTCAGCGTGTGTATTCCAACATCATCAATACAACTATTGCATGCCTCAAGGACTGTGAATCCCCAAACTTTGATGTTGTGTGGCTCAAGGTCTGTCTCACAACTACCACACTTCTCCTCTGTTTTGGCTATTGCTCTCCTAATTCTACAAATTTTATATCCTTCTTCGACATCTAAACTCCATGAGACTGTGACATTCTCTCACCTGCAAGCCAAGATCCTCTACCTCGGGAATTTCAACATTCCCCAAAGGGAATGGTTGAAATCCTCCCATACAAATGGTGGAGGGATTGAAACCGTCACGTTCTTCATTCTCAATGATTTAGAGCAAGTTATCTCCCATCCTACCCATGTTTCTGACCATTGTGACGACTCTCCAAATATTCTGGATATGTTTTTCATCTCCAGTCCACCCTGCTGTAAATACACAACCTCACCCCCAATTGGTTCATCTGATCACACTCTCATAACTGTATCTATTCTAAGTGGGGTAGTGACAGGAACAGATGGAAGCAAGTAAGTATGAATATGTACATATGTATGTATGTGATGTCTGTGTATGTATGTATGTATGTATTCATTCAAACTCAGTCCCTAGCTGTCAAGTGTAAAGCAACGAAACCACAGTTCCCTATCCACATCCAAGCCACACAGACTCTTCCATGGTTTACCCTAAACACTTTACATGCCCTGGTCCAGTCCAATGACAGCACATAAATCCCAGTATACCACATCGTTCCAATTCACTCTATTCCTTGAACACCTCTCACCCTCCTATATGTTCGGGCCCCGATCTCTCAAAACCTTTTTCACTCCATCCTTCCCCCTCCACTTTGGTCTCCTACTTCTCCTTGCTACCTCCACCTCTGACACATATATCTTCTTTGTCAATCTTTCGTCACTCATTCTCTCCATGTGTCCAAACCATGTCAACATGACCTCTTCTGCTCTCTCAACCACTCTCTCTTTATTTCCACACATCTCTCTAACCCTTTCATTACTAACTCAATCAAACCACCTCACACCACATATTGTCCTTAAACACTTCATTTCCATCACATCCACCATACTCCGTACAACCCCATCTACAGTCCATGCCTTGCAACCGTATAATACTGTTGGAACTACTACTCCTTCAAGCATACCCATTTTTGCTCTCAGAGATAGTTTTCTCGCCTTCTACACAATTCTTCATCACTCCCAGAACCTTCATGCCCTCCCCCATGCTAAGACTCACTTCCACTTCCATGGTTCTATCCACTGCCAAGCCCACTCCCAGGGATCTAAAACACCTCACTTCCTCCAATTTTTCTCCATTTAAACTTACCTCCCTAATTGACTTGCCTCAACCTTACTGGACCTAATATCCTTGCTCTTATTCATGTATACTCTCAACTTTCTCCTTTCACACACTTTTCCAAACTCAGTCACCAACTTCTGCAATTTCTCTCACGAATCAGCAAATAGAGCTGTATCATCAGCGAACAACTGACTCAGTTCCCAGGCCCTCTCATCCCCAACAGACTGCATACTCACCCCTCTCTCCAAAACTCTTGCATATACCTCCCTAACCACCCCATCCATAAACAAATTAAACAACCATGGAGACATCACACACCCCTGCCGCAGACTGACATTCACTGGGAACCAATCACTCTCCTCTCTTCCTACTCATACACATGCCTTACATCCTTGGTAAAAACTTTTCACTGCTTTTAGCAACTTAGCTCCTACACTATATACTATTAAAACCTTTCATTACTTATTTGATCAAACCACCTCACACCAAAGATTGTCCTCAAACATTTAATTTCCAACACATCCACCCTCCTCCATAGAACCCTATCTATAGCCCATACCTCACAACTATATAACACTGTTGTAACCACTATTCCTTCAAACATCCCCATTTTTGCTCTCTTGCCATGACTCACTTCATATACCTCCCATACCCATACAAACTACATCTGCCACTCTATCATCAAACACATTCAACAAACCTTCAAAATAATCACCCCATCTCCTTCTCACTTCACCACTTATTGTTACTGCCTCCCCATTTGCCCCGTCACTGATGTTCCCATTTGTTCTCTTATCATACACGTTATTTACCTAAATACTCTCTCACCCTAACTCTCATTTGCACTCTTTTTCACCTCTTGCACCTTTCTCTTGACCTCCTGCCTCTTTCTTTCATACATCTCCCAGTAAATTGCACTACTTCCCTGCAAAACTCGTCCAAACACCTCTCTTCTCTTTAACTAACAACCGAACTTCTTCATCCCACCACTCACTACCCTTTCTAATCTACCCTTCTACCATCTTTCTCATGCCACATGCATCTTTCTACGCAAACTATCACTGCTTCCCTAAATACATCCCATTCCTCTTCCACTCCCCTTACATCACTTGCTCTCACCTTTTGCCATTCTACACTCAATCTCTCCTGGCACTTCCTCACACAAGTCTCCTTTCTAAGTTCACTTACTCTCACCACTCTTCTCCCCAACACTCTCTTTTCTTTTCTGAAAACCTCTACAAATCTTCACCTTCGCCTCCACAAGATAATGATCAGACGTCCCTCCAGCTGCCCCTCTCAGAGCATTTACATCAAAAAGTCTCTCTTTTACACACCTATCAATTAACACGTAATCTAATAATGCCCTTTGACCATCTCTCCTACTCACATATGTATACTTATATATATATATCTCTCTTTTCAAACCAGGTATTCCCAATCACCAGTCCTTTTTCAGCACACAAATCCACATGCTCTTCACCATATCCATTTACAACACTGAGCAACCCATGTACACCAATTATACCCCTCAGCTGCCACATTACTCACCTTCACATTCAAATCACCCATCACTATAACCCAGTCTCGTGGATCAAAACTGCTAACACACTCACTCTGCTGCTCCCAAAATACTTGCATCTCATGGTCTTTCTTCTCATAACCAGGAGCATATGCACCAATAATCACCCAGCTCTCTCCATACACTTTTAGTTTTACCCATAACAAGCTAGAATTTACTTTCTTACACTCTATCACATACTCCCACAACTCCTGCTTCAGGAGAAGTGCCACTCCTTCCTTTGCTCTTGTCCTCTCACCAACCCCTGACTTTACTCCCAATACAATCCCAAACCACTCTTCTCCTTTACCCAAGAGCTTCATTTCACTCAGAACCAAAACATCTAGGTTTCTTTCCTCAAACATACTACCTATGTCTCCTTTCTTCTCATCTTGGTTACATCCACACACATTCAGACATCCCAATCTGAGCCTTTGAGGAGGATGAGCACTTCCAGCTCGACTCCTTCTTCTGTTTCCCCGTTTAGAAATTTAAATACAAGGAGGGGGAGGGGTTTCTGGCCCCCTGCTCCACCCCCTTTAGTCGCCTTCTATTACACACACACACATATATATATATATATATATATATATATATATATATATATTTTTTTTTTCATACTATTCGCTATTTCCCGCGATAGCGAGGTAGCGTTAAGAACAGAGGACTGGGCCTTTGAGGGAATATCCTCACCTGGACCTCTTCTCTGTTCCTTCTTTTGGAGAGAAAAAAAAAAAAAAAAAAAAAAAAAAAAAAAAAAAGGAAACAGACGAAAGAAATGGCCCAACCCACCCCCGTACACACGTATATACATACGTCCACACACGCAAATATACATACTTACACAGCTTTCCATGGTTTACCCCAGACGCTTCACATGCCCTGATTCAATCCACTGATAGCACGTCAACCCCGGTATACCACATCGATCCAATTCACTCTATTCCTTGCCCTCCTTTCACCCTCCTGCATGTTCAGGCCCCAATCACACAAAATCTTTTTCACTCCATCTTTCCACCTCCAATTTGGTCTCCCACTTCTCCTCGTTCCCTCCACCTCTGACATATATATCCTCTTGGTCAATCTTTCCTCACTCATTCTCTCCATGTGCCCAAACCATTTCAAAACACCCTCTTCTGCTCTCTCAACCACGCTCTTTTTATTTCCACACATCTCTCTTACCCTTACGTTACTTACTCCATCAAACTACCTCACACCACACATTGTCCTCAAACATCTCATTTCCAGCACATCCATCCTCCTGCGCACAACTCTATCCATAGCCCACGCCTCGCAACCATACAACATTGTTGGAACCACTATTCCTTCAAACATAACCATTTTTGCTTTCCGAGATAATGTTCTCGACTTCCACACTTTCTTCAAGGCTCCCAGGATTTTCGCCCCCTCCCCCACCCTATGATCCACTTCCGCTTCCATGGTTCCATCCGCTGCCAGATCCACTCCCAGATATCTAAAACACTTTGCTTCCTCCAGTTTTTCTCCATTCAAACTTACCTCCCAATTGACTTGACCCTCAACCCTACTGTACCTAATTACCTTGCTCTTATTCACATTTACTCTTAACTTTCTTCTTTCACACACTTTACCAAACTCAGTCACCAGCTTCTGCAGTTTCTCACATGAATCAGCCACCAGCGCTGTATCATCGGCGAACAACAACTGACTCACTTCCCAAGCTCTCTTATCCCCAACAGACTTCATACTTGCCCCTCTTTCCAAAACTCTTGCATTCACCTCCCTAACAACCCCATCCATAAACAAATTAAACAACCATGGAGACATCACACACCCCTGCCGCAAACCTACATTCACTGAGAACCAATCACTTTCCTCTCTTCCTACACGTACACATGCCTTACATCCTCGATAAAAACTTTTCACTGCTTCTAACAAATTTCCTCCCACACCATATATTCTTAATACCTTCCACAGAGCATCTCTATCAACTCTATCATATGCCTTCTCCAGATCCATAAATGCTACATACAAATCCATTTGCTTTTCAAAGTATTTCTCACATACATTCTTCAAAGCAAACACCTGATCCACACATCCTCTACCACTTCTGAAACCACACTGCTCTTGTCCAATCTGATGCTCTGTACATGCCTTTACCCTCTCAATCAATACCCTCCCATATAATTTACCAGGAATACTCAACAAACTTATACCTCTGTAATTTGAGCACTCACTCTCATCCCCTTTGCCTTTGTACAATGGCACTATGCACGCATTCCGCCAATCCTCAGGCACCTCACCATGAGTCATACATACATTAAATAACCTTACCAACCAGTCAATAATACAGTCACCCCCTTTTTTAATAAATTCCACTGCAATACCATCCAAACCTGCTGCCTTGCTGGCTTTCATCTTCCGCAAAGCTTTTACTACCTCTTCTCTGTTTACCATATCATTTTCCCTAACCTATATATATATATATATATATATATATATATATATATATATATATTTTTTTTTTTTGCCGCTGTCTCCCGCGTTTGCGAGGTAGCGCAAGGAAACAGACGAAAGAAATGGCCCAACCCACCCCCATACACATGCCTTGATTCAATCCACTGACAGCACGTCAACCCCGGTATACCACATCGCTCCAATTCACTCTATTCTTTGCCCTCCTTTCACCCTCCTGCATGTTCAGGCCCCGATCACACAAAATCTTTTTCACTCCATCTTTCCACCTCCAATTTGGTCTCCCTCTTCTCCTCGTTCCCTCCACCTCCGACACATATATCCTCTTGGTCAATCTTTCCTCACTCATTCTCTCCATGTGACCAAACCATTTCAAAACACCCTCTTCTGCTCTCTCAACCACGCTCTTTTTATTTCCACACATCTCTCTTACCCTTACGTTACTTACTCGATCAAACCACCTCACACCACACATTGTCCTCAAACATCTCATTTCCAGCACATCCATCCTCCTGCGCACAACTCTATCCATAGCCCACGCCTCGCAACCATACAACATTGTTGGAACCACTATTCCTTCAAACATACCCATTTTTGCTTTCCGAGATAATGTTCTCGACTTCCACACATTCTTCAAGGCCCCCAGGATTTTCGCCCCCTCCCCCACCCTATGATCCACTTCCGCTTCCATGGTTCCATCCGCTGCCAGATCCACTCCCAGATATCTAAAACACTTCACTTTTCTATCAAACTATTCGCCATTTCCCGCGTTAAGAACAGAGGACTGGGCCTCGGAGGCAATATCCTCACCTGACCCCCTTCTCTGTTCCTTCTTTTGGAAAATTAAAAAAAAAATATATATCTTTTCTTTCCTTTCAAACTATTCGCCATTTCCCGCGTTAGTGAGGTAGCGTTAAGATATACATATATATATATATCTATTTGCTTTGTCGCTGTCTCCCGCGTTAGCGAGGTAGCACAAGGAAACAGATGAAAGAATGGCCCAACCCACCCACATACACATGTATATACATACATGTCCACACACGCAAATATACATACCTATACATCTCAACGTATACATGTATATACACACACAGACATATACATATATACACATGTACATAATTCATAGTGTCTGCCTTTATTCATTCCCATTGCCACCTCGCCACACGTGTAATAATAACCCCCTCCCCCAGCATGTGTGTGAGGTAGCGCTAGGAAAAGACGACAAAGGCCCCATTCGGTCACACTCAGTCTCTAGGTGTCATGTAATAATGCATCGAAACCACAGCTCCCTTTCCACATCCAGGCCCCACAGAACTTTCCATGGTTTACCCCAGATGCTTCACATCCCCTGGTTCAATCCATTGACAGCACGTCGACCCCGGTATACCACATCGTTCCAATTCACTCTATTCCTTGCATGCCTTTCACCCTCCTGTATGTTCAGGCCCCGATCACTCAAAATATTTTTCACTCCATCTTTCCACCTCCAATTTGGTCTCCCACTTCTCCTTGTTCCCTCCACCTGACACATATATCCTCTTTGTCAGTCTTTTCTCACTCATTCTCTCCATGTGTCCAAACCATTTCAACACACACTCTTCTGCTCTCTCAACCACACTCTTTTTACTACCACACATCTCTCTTAACCTTTCATCACTTACTCGATCAAACCACCTCACATCACATATTGTCCTTGAACATTTCATTTCCAACACATCCACCCTCCTCCGCACAACCCTATCTATGGCCCAAGTATGATCATATGATATGTATGATCATGAGAGGCAAGAATTTTGAGAGCAGCAGAGTGAGTGTGTTAGCAGCTTCTTTAATGCATGAGACCGGCTTATGGTGATAGGTGATTTGAATGTGAACGTGATTAATGTGGCAGTTGAGGGTATAACTGGTGTAAATGGGGTGTTCAGTGTTGTAAATGAAAATGGTGAAGAGCTTGTAGATTTATGTGCTGAAAAAGGTCTGGTGATTGGGAATATCTGGTTTAAAAAGAGAGATATACATAAGTATACGTATGTAAGTAGGAGAGATGGCCAGAAAGCGTTACTGGATTATGTGCTAATTGATAGGCGCATGAAAGAGAGACTTTTGGATGTTAATGTGCTGAGAGGTGCAACTGGAGGGATGTCTGATCATTATCTTGTGGAGGCAAAGGTGAAGATTTGTAGAGGTTTTCAGAAAAGAAGAGAGAATGTTGGGGTGAAGAGAGTGGTGAAAGTAAGTGAGCTTGGGAAGGAGACTTGTGTGAGGAAGTACCAGGAGAGACTGAGCACAGAATGGCAAAAGGTGAGAGCAAAGGACGTAAGGGGGGGGTGGGGGAGGAATGAGATGTATTTAGGGAAGCAGTGATGGCTTGCGCAAAAGATGCTTGTGGCATGAGAAGCATGAGTGGTGGGATGAGGAAGTAAGATTATTAGTGAAAGAGAAGAGAGAGGCATTTGGACGAGATTTGCAAGGAAATAGAGCAAATGACTGTGAGATGTATAAAAGAAAGAGGCAGGAGGTCAAGAGAAAGGTGCAAGAGGTGAGAAAGAGGGCAAATGAGAGATGGGGTGAGAGAGTATCATTAAATTCTAGGGAGAATAAGATGATGTTTTGGAAGGAGGTAAATAAAGTGCATAAGACAAGAGAACAAATGGTAACATTGGTGAAGGGGGCTAATGGAGAGGTAATAAGTAGTGGTGATGTGAGAAGGTGCTGGAGTGCATATTTTGAAGGTTTATTGAATGTGTTAGATGACAGAGTGGCAGATATAGGGTGTTTTGGTCAAGGTGGTGTGCGAAGTGAGAAGGTTAGGGAGAATGATTTGGTAAACAGAGAAGAGGTAGTAAAAGCTTTGCGGAAGATGAAAGCCGGCAAGGCATCGGGTTTGGATGGTAATGCAGTGGAGTTTATTAAAAAAAAGGGGGTGAATGTATTGTTGACTGGTTGGTAAGGATATTCAATGTATGTATGACTCATGGTGAGGTGCCTGAGGATTGGCAGAATGCATGTATAGTGCCATTGTACGGAGGCAAAGGGGATAAAGGTGAGTGCTCAAATTACAGAGGTATAAGTGTGTTGGGTATTCCTGGGAGATTATAAGGGAGGGTACTGATTGAGAGAGTGAATGCATGTACAGAGCATCAGACTGGGGAAGAGCAGTGTGGTTTCAGAAGTGGTAGAGGATGTGTGGATCAGGTATTTGCTTTGAAGAACGTATATGAGAAATACTTAGAAAAGCAAATGGATTGTATGTAGCTTTTAAGGATCTGGAGAAGGCATATGATAGAGTTGATAGAGATGCTCTGTGGAAGGTTTTAATAATATATGGTGTGGGAGGCAAGTTGTTAGAAGCAGTGAAAAGTTTTTATCGAGGATGTAAGGCATGTGTATGAGTAGGAAGAGAGGAAAGTGATTGGTTTTCAGTGAATGTCAGTTTGCGTTAGGGGTTGTTTAATTTGTTTATGGACGGGGTTGTTAGGGAGGTGAATCCAAGAGTTTTGGAAAGAGGGGCAAGTATGCTGTTGTAGATGAGAGGGTTTGGGAAGTGAGTCAGTTGATGTTTGCTGATGACACGGCGCTGGTGGCTGATTCAGGTGAGGAACTGCAGAAGCTGATGACTGAGTTTGGTAAAGTGTGTGAAAGAAGAAAGCTGAGAGTAAATGTGAATAAGAGCAAGGATATTAGGGACAGTAGGGCTGAGGGACAAGTCAATTGACAGGTAAGTTTGAATAGAGAAAAACTGGAGGAAGTGAAGTGTTTTAGAAATCTGGGAGTGGATTTGACATTGGATTGAACCATGGAAGCGGAAGTGAGTCACAGGGTGTGGAAGGGGGCAAAAGTTCTGGGAGCAATGAAATATGTGTAGAAGGAGAGAACATTATCTCGGAAGGCAAAAAACGGTATGTTTGAAGGAATAGTGGTTCCAACAATGTTATATGGTTTCGAGGCGTGGGCTATAGATAGGGTTGTGCGGAGGAGGGTGGATGTGCTGGAAATGAGATGTTTGAGGACAATATGTGGTGTGAGGTGGTTTGATTGAGTAAGTAGTAATAGGGTAAGAGAGATGTGTGGTAATAAAATGAGTGTGGTTGAGGGAGCAAAAGAGGGTGTATTGAAATGGTTTGGTCACATGGAGAGAATGAGTGAGGAAAGATTGACAAAGAGAATATATGTGTCACAGGTGGAGGGAACGAGGAGAAGTGGGAGACCAAATTGGAGGTGGAAAGATGGAGTGAAAATGATTTTGAGCGATCGGGGCCTGAACATGTAGGAGGGTGAAAGGCGCGCAAGGAATGCAGTGAATTGGATAAATGTGGTATACCGGGGTTGACGTGCTGTCAATGGATTGAATCAGGGCATGTGAAGCGTCTGGGGTAAACCATGGGAAGTTCTGTGGGGCCTGGATGTGGAAAGGGAGCTGTGGTTTTGGGCATTATTACATGACAGCTAGAGACTGAGTATGAATGAATGGGGCCTTTGTTGTCTTTTCCTAGCGTTACCTCGCACACATGAGGGGGGAGGGGGATGTTATTCCATGTGTGGCGAGGTGGCGATGGGAATAAATAATAAATAAAAATGAGTGGGGTGGGGGAGGAATGGGATGTATTTAGGGAATCAGTGATGGATTGCGCAAAAGATGCTTGTGGCATGAGAAGAGTGGGAGGTGGGTTGATTAGAAAGGGTAGTGAGTGGTGGGATGAAGAAGTAAGAGTATTAGTGAAAGAGAAGAGAGAGGCATTTGGACGATTTTTGCAGGGAAAGAATGCAATTGAGTGGGAGATGTATAAAAGAAAGAGACAGGAGGTCAAGAGAAAGGTGCAAGAGGTGAAAAAAAGGGCAAATGAGAGTTGGGGTGAGAGAGTATCATTAAATTTTAGGGAGAATAAAAAGATGTTCTGGAAGGAGGTAAATAAAGTGCGTAAGACAAGGGAGCAAATGGGAACTTCAGTGAAGGGCGCAAGTGGGGAGGTGATAACAAGTAGTGGTGATGTGAGAAGGAGATGGAGTGAGTATTTTGAAGGTTTGTTGAATGTGTTTGATGATAGAGTGGCAGATATAGGGTGTTTTGGTCGAGGTGGTGTGCAAAGTGAGAGGGTTAGGGAAAATGATTTGGTAAACAGAGAAGAGGTAGTGAAAGCTTTGCGGAAGATGAAAGCCGGCAAGGCAGCGGGTTTGGATGGTATTGCAGTGGAATTTATTAAAAAAGGGGGTGACTGTATTGTTGACTGGTTGGTAAGGTTATTTAATGTATGTATGACTCATGGTGAGGTGCCTGAGGATTGGCGGAATGCGTGCATAGTGCCATTGTACAAAGGCAAAGGGGATAAGAGTGAGTGCTCAAATTACAGAGGTATAAGTTTGTTGAGTATTCCTGGTAAATTATATGGGAGGGTATTGATTGAGAGGGTGAAGGCATGTACAGAGCATCAGATTGGGGAAGAGCAGTGTGGTTTCAGAAGTGGTAGAGGATGTGTGGATCAGGTGTTTGCTTTGAAGAATGTATGTGAGATATACTTAGAAAAGCAAATGGATTTGTATGTAGCATTTATGGATCTGGAGAAGGCATATGATAGAGTTGATAGAGATGCTCTGTGGAAGGTATTAAGAATATATGGTGTGGGAGGAAAGTTGTTAGAAGCAGTGAAAAGTTTTTATCGAGGATGTAAGGCATGTGTACGTGTAGGAAGAGAGGAAAGTGATTGGTTCTCAGTGAATGTAGGTTTGCGGCAGGGGTGTGTGATGTCTCCATGGTTGTTCAATTTGTTTATGGATGGGGTTGTTAGGGAGGTAAATGCAAGAGTTTTGGAAAGAGGGGCAAGTATGAAGTCTGTTGGGGATGAGAGAGCTTGGGAAGTGAGTCAGTTGTTGTTCGCTGATGATACAGCGCTGGTGGCTGATTCATGTGAGAAACTGCAGAAGCTGGTGACTGAGTTTGGAAAAGTGTGTGGAAGAAGAAAGTTAAGAGTAAATGTGAATAAGAGCAAGGTTATTAGGTACAGTAGGGTTGAGGGTCAAGTCAATTGGGAGGTGAGTTTGAATGGAGAAAAACTGGAGGAAGTGAAGTGTTTTAGATATCTGGGAGTGGATCTGGCAGCGGATGGAACCATGGAAGCGGAAGTGTATCATAGGGTGGGGGAGGGGGCGAAAATCCTGGGGGCCTTGAAGAATGTGTGGAAGTCGAGAACATTATCTCGGAAAGCAAAAATGGGTATGTTTGAAGGAATAGTGGTTCCAACAATGTTGTATGGTTGCGAGGCGTGGGCTATGGATAGAGTTGTGCGCAGGAGGATGGATGTGCTGGAAATGAGATGTTTGAGGACAATGTGTGGTGTGAGGTGGTTTGATCGAGTGAGTAACGTAAGGGTAAGAGAGATGTTAGGAAATAAAAAGAGCGTGGTTGAGAGAGCAGAAGAGGGTGTTTTGAAGTGGTCTGGGCACATGGAGAGAATGAGTGAGGAAAGATTGACCAAGAGGATATATGTGTCGGAGGTGGAGGGAACAAGGAGAAGAGGGAGACCAAATTGGAGGTGGAAAGATGGAGTGAAAAAGATTTTGTGTGATCGGGGCCTGAACATGCAGGAGGGTGAAAGGAGGGCAAGGAATAGAGTGAATTGGAGCGATGTGGTATACCGGGGTTGACGTGCTGTCAGTGGATTGAAGCAGGGCATGTGAAGCGTCTGGGGTAAACCATGGAAAGCTGTGTAGGTATGTATATTTGCGTGTGTGGACGTATGTATATACATGTGTATGGGGGGGGGGTTGGGCCATTTCTTTCGTCTGTTTCCTTGCGCTACCTCGCAAGCGCGGGAGACAGCGACAAAGTATAATAAATAATAATAATAAAAATATTTTATATATTTATTCATTTTGCTTTGTCGCTGTCTCCCGACAATATACACATGTACATAGTTCATAATGTCTGCCCTTATTCATTCCCATCGCCACCCCACCACACACGAAATAACAACCCCCTTCCCCCGCATGTGCGCAAGGTAGCACTAGGAAAAGACAATAAAGGCCACATTCGTTCACACTTTAGCTATCATGTATAATGCACCAAAACTATAGCTCCCTTTCCATGGTTCACCCCAGACGCTTCACATGCCCTGGTTCAATCCACTGACAACACGTCAACCCCGGTATACCACATCGTTCCAATTCACTCTATTCCTTGCATGCCTTTCACCCTCCTGCATGTTCAGGCCCCGATCACTCAAAATCTTTTTCACTCCATCTTTCCACCTTCAATTTGGTCTCCCACTTTTCCTCGTTCCCTCCCCTATGACACATATATCCTCTTTGTCAGTCTCTCCTCACTCATTCTCTCCATGTGACCAAACCATTTCAAAACACCCCCTTCTGCTCTCTCAACCACACTCTTTTTATTACCACACATCTCTCTTACCCTTTCATTACTTACTTCATCAAACCACCTCACACCACATATTGGCCTCAAACAACTCATTTCCAGCACATCCACCCTCCTCCACACAACTCTATCTATAGCCCATGCCTCGCAACCATATAGCATTGTTGGAACCATTATTTCTTCAAACTTAGCCATTTTTGCATTCCAAGATAACGTTCTCGACTTCCACACATTCTTCAATGCTCCCAGAACTTTCGCCCCCTACCCCACCCTATGATTCATTTCCGCTTCCATCATTCCATCCGCTGCCAGATCCACTCCCAGATATCTACAACAATTTACTTCCCCCAGTTTTTCTCCATTCAAACTTACCTCCCAATTGACTTGACCCTCAACCCTACTGTACCTAATATTATTACTTTGCTCTTGTTCACATTTACTCTCAGCTTTCTTCTTTCACACACTTTACCAAACTCAGTCACCAGCTTCTGCAGTTTCTCACACGAATCAGCCACCAGCGCTGCATCATCAGTGAACAACAACTGACTCACTTCCCAAGCTCTCTCATCCACAACAGACTGCATACTTGCCCCTCTTTCCAAAACTCTTGCATTCACCTCCCTAAGAACCCCATCCATGAACAAAGTAAACAACCATGGAGACATCATGCACCCTACCACAAACCAACATTCACTGAGAACCAATCACTTTCCTCTCTTGCTACACGTACACATGCCTTACATCCTCGATAAAAACTTTTCACTGTTTCTAACAACTTGCCTCCCACACCATATATTCTTAATGATACACAATAAGTTCCCAAGTGCACTTTCGCATAATAATCACATCATCTGGGGAGATAGAAGAAAGAAATATAAGTCAGTCGATATACAACGAAGAGACACTGCTAGGATGCCATTTGGCAAACAAGTGACTGTTACTTGTTTAGGAAATGGTGTCCTAGTTACATCTCTTCACTGCATATTAAATGACTTTATTGTGTTTCATTTCCCCGTGGACTCATAGGAATATACCTGATCATGTGCAAAAATCCTGATCCTTTCCAATATGATATAAATACAATGCAAGTGGTCATCGTGGTGCATGTAATCTAGTATTTACTGATAACCATAAGGAAAGTGAAACACGACAAGTTTCCAAGTGCACTTTCTTGTATTGATCATGTTGTCAGGGCAGATATAAGAATCAGTGAAAAGACGTAGAACTCTTGTTTGATATACAAGGGAGAGACATAGCTAAGACGCCAATGATTGAACAAGCGTTACTGGATGTTGGTGTTCGGGTTGCTGGTGTTCAGGTCTTGCATCATGCCTGTCATAAAGATTTTAATATGTCAACAGGAGAGGGAACTGTTTACAAATTTTGCTAATGACAAAGGTATCCATTTTGTATAGACCCTCACAAACATTGTTACAATTCTTTATGTATTCAATAAGAGAAGGTTTAATGATATTTATCATATCAAAGGAGTTACAGTTAATAACTGAATCTGCATTACTCGAGTCAATACAATGGTCATAATTTTTAATATGATTAGACAAAGAATTTGATTCTTGTCCTGCTCTTATACCAAATTTATATTGCTGAAGTCTAACATAAGGATCTTTACCAGTCTGCCCAACATGAAACATATCACAGCTTTTACACACAGCCTGCAAAATTTTCTGGAGCGTTTCTAATTAAGATATTCTTTATAGTATTGTTACTGCTGAAGGTAAATTTACATTAAACAATTTAAGAAGCCTCAAAAGTAATGTAAAATTATCACAAAAAGGGAGAACTAAAATATTCTTGGTATCAAAGGGAGGTTTGGGTATAACTATATAAAATCATTTCTTTGCCAACTTAAGGGATTTATCAATGACAGATCTAGGTTATTTTAACTTGGATCTAATAGAATATATCATCTCAAACACATCATCAATAAATTCTGGACTGCATATACATAATGCCCTAAGGAAAATTGACTGGAATGATGATAATTCAACTCTTTCATGTTGAGCCGAGTAATAATGAATAAAAGAACAAGTATTGGTAGGTTTTCTGTATGTGCTAAACTTAAGCATGTTTCTATCCCAATAGATCATGCAATCTAAAATTGGTAACACACAATTGTTCAGTAAAGGGAGAAATTTTTGTAAATTTTCTTTTGTTAGAAAAACACAAAGAACATCATCTACATACCAAAACCAAATTGCCTTAGAGGGTAAGTTATCTCACAGTAATTTTGTTTCAAAGAATTCCATGTAAAGAATACTTAATTCTGGTGAAGGGTTACCATCACCATACCAAATTTCTGAGCATAATGTTCTCCATCAAATTTAAATACCCAGTCATTTATGCACAATTTTATCAATTCAATAAAGATAGAATTTGAAACGGGTAAATCAAGATTATCCATTACATCAACCAAATATTCTAAAAAGTCATCAACTAGAACTTTTGTGATCAAGGACAAATCATCAAAACTCATCAGTTTGAAATCAAAATCGACATGGATATCGTTAAGCTTATTAACTAAATCTACATTGTTCATAATATAAAATTTGATACCTTACCAACTAGTGTGCTTGATAAAGAAACTAACCATTTTGATAATTCATATGTAACACAAACTTGATCTTATTCACATTTACTCTCAATTTTCTCCTTTCACAACTTTTCTAAACTCCATCGCCAACTTCTGCAGTTTCTAACTCGAATCAGTCTCCAGTTCTGTATCACTGGTAAACAACAAATGACTCACTTCCCAGGCCCTCTCATCCCCAACAGATTGCATACTCACCTCTCTCTCCAAACTCTTACATTTACCATGCTAATCATCACATCCATAAACAAATTAAACAACCACGGTGACATCACTCATCCCTGCCAAAAACAGACCTTCACTGGAAACCAATCACTTTCCTCTCTTCCTACCTGTACACATGCCTTATACCCTTGATAAAACTTCTCACTGCTTCTAGCAGCTTACCTCCCATACCATATATTCGTAAGACCTTGCACAAAGCATCTCTAGCAATCCTATCATATGCATTCTCCAGATCTATAAATGCCACATATAAATCCATCTGTTTTTCTAAGTATTTCTCACATACATTTTTAAAAGCAAAACACCTGATCCACACATCCTCTACAACTTCTGAAACCACACTGGGACTCTCCAATCTGATGCTCTATTCATGCCTTCACCCTCTCACTTATTACCCTCCCATATATTTTCCAGGCACTCAACAAATGTATACATCTATAGTTTGAACACTTACCTTTTCCCTTCGCCTTTGTACAATGGCACTATACTTGCATTCTGCCAATCCTCAGGCACTTCACCATGATCCATACATACAGTGAATATCCTTACCAACCAATCAACAACATAGTCATCCCCTTCCTTAATAAATTCAATTGCAATGCCATCTACGCCCGCTGCCCTGCTGGATTTCATCTTCTGAAAGCCTTTCATCACCTCTTCTCTCTCCACCAATCTATTCTCCCTGACTCTCTCATTTCGCACACCATCCCAACCAAAACACCCTACATCTGCCACTCTATCATCAAAGACATTAAAGAATCCTTCAAAATTCTCACTCCATCAATACCTTTTATCACTTCCCCCCCTTGCCCCTTTCACCAATGTTCCCATTTGTTCTCCTGTCTTTTGCATATCATTTACCTCCTTCCAAAACATCTCTTTACTGTCCCTAAAGTTCAATGATACTCTCTTAACCCAACTCTCATTTGCCCTTTTTTTTAAATCTTGCACCTTCCTCTTGACATCATACTGCTTTATTTGCCCTCCTTCCTTGTAAGTACCATCTAAGCACCTCTCTTTTTTCTTTCAAAAGCAATTTCACTTCTTCATCCAATCACTCACTACCCTTCCTAATCAGCCCACCTCCCACCTTTCTCATGCCACAAACATCTCTTGCACATGGCATCACTGCTTCCCTAAATACATCCCATTCTTCACCCATTCCCCTCACTTCATCTGCTCTCACCTTTTGCCACTCTACACTCAATATATCCTAGTATTCCTTCACACAAGTTTCCTTTCGAAGTTCACTCTCAACACTCTTTTCTCCCCAACATTCTCTCCTCTTTTCTGAAAAGCTCTACAAATTTTCACCTTCGCCTCCACAAGATAATGATCAGATATCCCCCAGCTGCCCCTCTCAGCTCATTAACATCCAAAACTCTCTCTTTTACATGATTATCAATTAGTGCATATTCTAATAATGCCCTTTGACCATCTCTCCTACTCACATACGTATACTTGTGTACATCTCTTTTTAAACCAGGTATTCCCAATCAACACTCTTTTTCAGCACACAAATCTACAAGCTCCTCACCATTTCCATTCACAATACTGAATATCCCACGTGCACCAATTATACCCTCAAGTGCCATATTACTCACTTTCTCATTAAAATCACCGATCACAAATACATAGTCTCATTCACCAAAATTGCTGACACACTCACTCAGCTGCTCTCAAACCACTTGCCTCTCATGATCTTTCTTCTCATGACCAGGTGCATAAACATCAATAACCACCCATATCTTGCCATCTACTTTCAATTTTACCCACATCAATCTAGATTTCACTTCCTTACACTCTATCACACACTCCCCTGACTCCTGCTTCAGGAGTAGTGCTACTCCTTCCTGAGCTCTTGTCCTCTCACCAACCCCTGACTTTACTCCTAAGATGTTTCCAAACCATTCTTCCTCTCTACCCTTGAGCTTTGTTTCACTCAGAGCCAGAATATCCAGGTTTCTTTCCAAAAACACACTAACTATTTCTCCTTTCTTCTCATCTTAGTTACATCCACACACATTCAGACTCCCCAATCTGAGCCTTCAAGGAGGATGAGCACTCTTTGCTCGGCTCCTTCTTCTGTCTCTTTCAGAAATTGAAATACAAGGAGGGGGTTTCCAGCGCCCTTCTCCTGTCCCCTTTAGATGCCTTCTACGATACAATACAATACAGAGGTAGAGTTCTTTCTCCCCTACCTCAACTTTTATTACTCCCCATAATCATTACAAGTATGCTATCCATGAGACAAAGTATTCCTTCACTCAAAGAAAGTGCAATAACCTCTTTTTATCATCCACTGACAGGTCTTTCTGGTCTCAAACTAAGGGCATCATTAACTTCTGTCGCTCTACCTTTTCTTCATTTTCCACTCTGATGGTACAGTAGCTGTCTCTCCCATTGATAAAGCAACTCTCTTCAGTCCCTGTTTCTCCTCTACCTCCACCTTGGATGACTCTTAACATTCCTTCACTCTTTGATGTTCCTCTTACTAAACCTATGCCCCGCCCCATAATCTCTTTTCGGACTGCCCATTAGCTCTTTTCTCTCTGAACACAAGTAAGGCTTATGGTCCTGATGGCATCCATCCCCATGTACTATAAGAGAGTGCTTGCTTCTCTGTTCTGTTTCTGCTTAAAAACAAAACTTTCCTTCTTCTTGGAAGTATGCATGATACACCATCCCAGAGGTGACCATCTGAACCAACTATCATTTACTGCTTGAATTCCATTCAAAGTCTTTGTCTCTACCTAAATCCTTAGACACTGCTTCACATCTTCTGATCACAGTTAGCTTCCTAGGCGACTTCTAGCTCCAATAAGCTATCATTATCTTACTATTACTTTGTCCCCCATATAGCTTCATCTCTAGATTACGTACTGTGCTGAAGATCACCCCTTCTGACGATTAACATTGCGATCCCTCAAGCTTCATCTCCTTGCTCCCCATATCTAGCTTCTCTCTACATTCTTTTTATCAGTTAAAGATGTATCTCCTATCTGTACCAATTAACCTGACTGCACACATTGCTGACAACTTCAACCTACAGCTTTCTCTCCATTACCTTTTTATTAGCTCCTTACAGACCTCACTTTCTCCTACATTCTCTCTCTATCTGCATTTTCGCTCATTCTCCGCTCTCATCCATCAACTGCTTCCTCTCAATAAACTCTGACTCAGACAGGATATCTCAGTGGTGTAGATAGAATCTAGTTAAGTTTAATGTCTCCAAGACCCAGTTTCTACCCATCTCTCTAATGAAAACTCCTTAAAATTTGTCTCCCCTTTGCAGTTCTATAATTCCACCTTTTGATTCAATAAATATACTTAGTATTACTGTAACATTCACTCTTTCTTGGAAATCCCACATTACAGAAAGAGCCATGTCTGCCTATTAGAAACAGGAAGTCCTGTTTAGATGTAAAAATTTCTTTTCTTCTGAACAGTTACTCTGTTTATACAAAGGATTGCTTCAATTCTATATGGACCACTGCTCTCACATCTGGGGTGGTTCTAGCTCTACATCCTTACATGACAATGATGAGTTGATAAGTTGAAAGAAGTCTGACATAAACTCTCCCAGGAAAACTTCAAAATGTGACCAGTTTGCCCTGTGCTGCAATTTTGGTTCACTTTCCCTCTACTATAGGCATTATTTTGGTTTTTGCTCCTGTTGGCAACTCAAGGGTCAGCCATTTTGATAATCATATCTTTCTTTATACTTTGAAGATTTAGAACTCTCTATCTTCCTATGGTTTCCCAATAACAATGACCTGGCACATTATAAAAGACAAGATTTTCCCTTCCTCCAAAATTTCTAAACACTTTTCCTTGCCTCTTTTTTTTTCCTGTCATTATCCTCTCTATATTTCAACTGAACTCTCTCTCTCTTCCACCCCCCCCCCCCCCCACCCTTGGAGAGAGAGAGAGAGAGAGAGAGAGAGAGAGAGAGAGAGAGAGAGAGAGAGAGAGACTGTAGTTTTCATATTACTTTAATTGATTCATTATAATTTTCTTTGCATTTCTCTTGTTCAAGATCATTTGCCTGGTTCACTATTTTCATCATCCCTTTCATGTTCAAAAGCAGCTTCACCCTTTTCATTTGGGTTGTAATTACCTCCTTTCTTGCTTGAACTGGATACTTTGGTTGTCTTTCTCCTCTCTGTGCAAGTGCTACTATGCCATATATATCCAGTGTTTATCATATATTTCTTCTGCTCGGCATTCATGTTTTCCTTGACCACACTCTATATCTACTTCATTTCTGGTGCTACATTTCTCTCCACTATATACCACATTTTACATTTCCTACATTTGCTAAGAAAAGAGATATAGATTTTTTGATGCTTTTGCTGGAATGTATAATTTCTTTTTCATATACCTAATTGCCTTCTGAATCCAATTTAATTTCCTAAAACTGTTTGCATTGGTCATTTTGCTCATCTTTACAATCTTCCATATGCTTCCATCTTCACAACATTTCATCTGTCAAGTAACTTCAACATCTTTCCAAGAAATTGCTCAGGATCAATAATTGTTTTGCTTACCCTTGCAACTTCATTTTCAGTTAACAAATGCTAATGTACTCCTTTCTGTTTCATTAGCGTCTTCATGCAAATTTAAATTTCATGTTTATTGCTGACTGCTGCTTTGCTTTATAATTCCCTTACAATTTTCTTATCATCCCCTTGCAGTCTGCTGCAATGATTTTGTCACTTTCACATTAGACTGAGATCTTGGAAGTTAAAAGTAAAAAAAAAATCATGTAGAGTTTAAGGAAATAACTAATAACATAAGAAAAACACATATAAACAGCTCACACTTCCAAGTGTGAGGTGTCAAAGGCACCAGTGGTTGATGTAATTTCACAATTAGCCTGGTCAGGCAAGAAAGTGAGGTGTACAGATGCCAGGTAGTGCCGTGAAGTTGCCAAATATATTTTTGAGTAAGTATATTTCCAGGAATTTTAAGCAAGAGCAAGAGAAAGAAATGATATTCACAATGTTTACAGTAATCATGATCATTTGTGCAGTGCTGTGAATTTTCACAAACATATTGCCCTTGCAAATCTTTAATGCAAATATCAATTTTCATTCTATTTACTCATACTGTAAAATATTTTCAACAATGAAATAAATTCATTTTCATTACACTTCCTATTAAACTACATGTTGAACCCCTTTAATCCAGCAACCTTGGGACTTGGCATGACTGGACCACAGAAAGTGCTGGAAAACAGAAATGGATCCCTAAGGGAACCCCATATGTAATCATATTTCCAACCCGTAGTCTTGCCAGCTCATTGCACATACATATGGCTGTGTTATTAAAGGTAGAACAAAGCTTAAAATAGGAAATAATACAACCACCAAATCTTTCAAACAAGGTTTATATTGTTATATCAGAAGTGTCCCCAGATGAAGACTCATCAATATCTTCGGCAAGGGTTTGTTGTGGCATATGACTAATACAAGGCAGATTTGTTAGTGGTGTACACTTGTTCTGGGGCTAAGTTTTCCGCTGCCAATAATTCATCCACTGCAAATTCATCCACAAACCCTGTTGCAGCTTTGTGATGAGTAATCAAAGTAACAAACAACCATAGGTTGTTAGTTGGCTTAGGTTGACTCTTGTTACTATTGTTGTTTTATTGTTATCATAAAAGCAACCAGCCCGCACTGCATAAGACCCAGCCAGGCAGCTGGCTTGTACACTCTTCTTTTGCCCTGTATGATTGCTGATAGTCTTTTAGTAGAGAATTGGAGTTTTTATCAATTCTTTTAATACAACCTTACAATACAAGCTTTCGAGTCAGCACCACATTTTTCTCTGCACATACTATGAGCTGAAATTCCATGTCTTCACTTAAACTTGTGTAACCATCCTCGCAAATATTCACAGTCACAGACTAGCTTCAGTTCTTTATGAAAAAAAATCTTGGCCTGCTTGATATGCATCACCCCAGAAATGCTTACACCTTCATTACGTCTTAGTTCAAAGCAATTTACAAGTGCACTGTATAATTCTGTACTCCTGGCACCTTTCAAAGTTTTCCAGAACTTTTAAACTTTTCTGGCTTTAATTTTCAGCAAAAAGAAAAAAATGAATATTGGAATTAACAGGACTGTTAATTAGCTCAGCTGCAGTGTAAACAGATTTTAACACCTTAGCGCTCCGAACAGAGTGCCCTGGAGGCAGATCCACATACTGATGATGGCAGATTCACAACTTGCAGAACCACAGAATGCTGGATTAGAGAGGTACAACCTGTATATAATTTCACAATCCACATGCTTAAAACTACACCAATTTTATTTCCATTATTTTCTGGTTTCTTTTTAGATATGTCAATGTTTTGAAATGGATAAAAAAGTAATCTTGCATTTCCAAGTCAGATCAAATGAAACAGGAATTCCTTTGTAAAGTTTATCGCCTCCTTTGCCAAAATCATTGTCAACAACCGCAGTGTTCTGAGAGAAAATGAAGTATCAATTACAAGACATAGTTTCTCCCATATGTTTCCATCTGAACAAGAGGGTCTGTTCTTAAAACATCATTTACATCATTCTTATAAATACAAGTAGCGTCAGCATAGGTGATGTACAAAACGATTCACTAACACTTTTATTTTTCCATTTACACCAAGAGGTTTTCACAAGCTCCACATTTCTCACAAGCTGTATTTGGTGCTATTTACCTGTCAAAAGTACAGTATATCCCTTAGTTCAGTGAAGAAAGAGTCAAAATAGCAATTGGTACTACAATTCTCCTTAATTACTAAGAACATGCATTTCTGATTCCTGACACTGGGACATCAAAAGCCAAAAAATTAGGATCATAATTTTTGTTCTGAATCCCTGAATCCAATTCCAAAAGGCATTACTTCATTCACCCATGAGCACAGGATGAAGGGTTGTCTCCACAACCTCAATATCATTAGAATTATCATTTATCTCCAAAACATGAGCAATTATCATTTTCAATAAAATAACTGATGGATCCTCTTCATCACTGTAAAGATTACGTTCTTGATCAAATGCAACATACTTGATTACAGCTATCTTTCACTTCACTAACATCTAATGACTCTTGGAATAATTCTGTCTGCACTGGCTGTGTGATGGTACAGTAACATAATTCCTATGAGTCAACCGATTGCTTGGTACCACTAGCCAGCTTTGCCTAGAAGCATTTAATCAAGTTGGTAATGAGGTCTGGCAACTTTTCACAATCCATACCACATTCCTCCATTTAAAACACAGGCACAGAATACAGACTGTGAATATAAATCATAGATTATTTATTTGTCCCCAGCATGCAAATTTATATCATGGCCTAAAAAGGGATTAAATACACTTAAATCTGATGTTTCTGTCTTGGTTTATTCAATGCTGAATTAATATCACTCCTTCATGCACTATCTTGAATTGGCTGATCACTAACTTATCTTATTTTTGAAACAGTGACACATTTATTTTTTGCTTAATGCAACAGTGAAATTACAACAGTGCTTTGTATCCCGTGACCTGTCACCTGATAAAATTAAAATTTTTCCATCTGAATTAACTGACTGTTTTTCTATCTTCTACATTCTTTTTGGTGAGGTGATTTTGCTACATTTAACATTGTTTAGTAATATTTCCACGAGAGTTTACTGTCCCAGAAAAGCATTTCTGCATATATTCTACAAAAAAATATTTCAAAATATGCTGTACATCAATTCTTCAGCCAGTATAATAATTCTGATGTTCACTGCTGTCCTTAAAGCTTCTGTCAAACATAATTTGGTGACTAAATGCACTGGTTTCTTTTACTTCAATGTCTTTACTACACGTTTCAGCAATCTGTACTTTCTAATTCCAAAAATGTATTTCCTTCTTAAAAACAATCACTCAGAAATTGTTTGTGTACTTTCTGAAACTGCATTAACTTTATCTTTTTTTAATATTCCCAATTTAGATACACTGCACTTTTTATTTTCCAAAAATTCAAAGCACCTTCATGAATTTTTTTTAAGAGAAAAAAAAGAATGGAAGAGCACCTACTTACAATAAGATTTTGCCATGATAGCAGAGCTAGCACAATAAATTCATCACATATCTTGCTTAATGAATAATAATAATCTCTTCTCTGCTGCTATCCATATTACATAATTATCAATTCTGGGTTCATCTGGGATTGATCTTAGCCACATGTTAGTTCTTCTTTTAAATGTTTTTGTAGTTATTCTATTCATGTTTCTTCTTTCTAATAGTATTATTGTATAATGAATAGTTGTTCATCTTGGACTGATTTTAACCACATGTTATGTCTTCTTTTAAATGTTTCTAAAGTATTTCATGTTTCTTATTTCTACCAGTAGAATTGTGTACTGAACAGGTGTTCTAGCTTCCTGGTTGGGATATCATAACACTCTGAATCATCTTAAGTAAGTTCCCTGGTATTCTTAGATTTATCAAACCTTTATCTTCCTTGACGAGAGGCTTTCAGGTTTAATTCATTGTCCTTTATACCTTCAATTTATTGACATATGCACATATTATCATACATCCTTCTCTTCTTTCTAAGCTATTAAGTTCCAATTCCTTCAGCCTTTCATGGAAATTCATATGTTCCATCCCCTCAGTTCATCCCATAAAGTGCTTCTTAACTCATTCTAATTTGCTTATTTCTATTTCATTCATTGATGACCACGCAACACAACAGCATCCAGTTCTTCCTCTTATCTGTACATAAAATATTTTCATTAATAAATTTCAGTCTCAAGCCCATGGTGCTACCTCTCAGTACGTTCCCTGCATTCTAGTTTCATGATGACACCCAAAACTTTTAAATTTGCGCCACATCCAGTCACTTTCTCAACTGGACCTTTATAAGGTGTCACCGAGGTACTTTTACTTGTTCCATGACCAATTCATGTAAATATCTCTTCAATACATTCCATCAAGTTCTCTTATGCCCATTAGTATTTTGTGGTCGGTCTCTCTGCACCTTCATTTGATTCATTTTTGATACAATCATTTTGCTTACTCTGATGTCATCAGCAAAGCTTCTTACTCTGCTTTTTTGCTTTTCTCTATACATCTGACATTATTACTATGAAGAGAATTGAGGCAAACATTACTTTTTGTGGTACCCCAGATATAACTTCATCTGACATGGTTTTGTTTGCGAGTACTGTACTTTGAACTTTCTGTTAGTTAAAATCTTTACAATCCACCTTTCTATATAATCCTCAATGTGATGTTTAGCTACAAACTCCAGTAAGATCCTGGGGTCTACTCTGCTAAAGGCCTCTGCAAAACTAAGGAAAACAGTATCCATTCAATTCCTTGCTCTAAACTTTCACATATCATCGAAATTGACAAAAGACTGGGTTTGCAAATATTTTCTGAGTATACATCCAAGTTGGCCTTTGTTAATGAAGATGTTCTTTATCAAATATTCTAATACATGTGATTTTATCATTCTTTCAAAGACTTGTATTACATGTGAAGTTAAGCTTCCTGGTCTTTATTACTTTGGTATGAGCTTGGGTCCTCATCATGTACTGGTGTTATAAATGCCATTTTGAAAGTGTCTGTAATTCTGCTTTCATCCATACATAGTTCCATCAATAAAATTACTGGTTTTGCTGATGCAGTTTTTGTCTTCTTGAGGAAGAGAGCTGGCACTCCATCTGATCTCAGAGCTGAATTTCCTCCAAGCTGATCATCTGCTCTGATTGTATTACCTTTCAATATTGTAACATTTACTAGCTCATCTTCATCACTCTGGTTAAGCACATAAATCAATTTCTCATTGCATTCCCAGTTGAAAATTGATCTACATTATATAGCTGACATGCTGTACATTTCCTTAGGATCAATTTGACACTTTTCTCCCATTCTAAAGGGTCCAATCTCTGATTGATTATTCTTTGCTCTGTTCATGTATGTGAATAGTATTGTAAGTTCCTTTCCATGTTTTGTATAACTCTCTTCATTCATTTCCTATTTTCTTCCAGGGGATTTCATTATTTCTAAACCTGCCTCCTTATCATTTCATTAAACTCTTTAAGTTTTGCTTCACTCATTGCTAAACTTTTCTTCTTTTACTAAACTCTTCTTTTGTTCATCCACTGTTTTCATTATCTTTCATTCCCTTTGGTAGGAGTCTGCTGATTATTTGTCATTTTATCTCAGTATTCTCCCATGTTTGTTGTTTGACTGTTGCCCTTCAAAATCTTGTTCCACTTCGTATTTAAAATCCTTTCCCATATGGGAAGAGAGTTCTTAACTTGTAAAGCCCACCTTCTAAGCTTTCCATTCCATCAAGGAGCCTTTTAAACCTTTGAAAATTGCCAAAATTCACTGCTTCACTGGTTAATTTATTCCAGCCATCCACCACCCTGACATGAAACCAGCACTTCTAAACAGCCTTTATATCAGCTTTTTGCCCAGCTTTTGATATGGCTTTTAGTTACTCTGGTGCTGCATCTCTTGAAGAAATGTTCACTAACAAAATTGCCCAGCTGATATAGAAACTTGAAGGTTGTTGCCAGGTTACACTTCCCCTCTCTTGCATGGTGGATGGCTTTATAACCCTCAGCATCTCATTATAATTCAATTCTTTCAATTCAGGTATCATTCTACTTGCTCTTCTCTGTATGCTCCCACTCAGATCACTGTGCTTCTTAAAAGTGCAGTGACCAGATTTGCAAGGCCATCCTTCAATCTCCAATATGGTGTCCCCTTTCTCCTTGTCCCCTCCAATTCTGACATTTATCTTTGTCAAACTCATCTCACTCTTTCTCTCCAAATGTCCATACCATTTCCATACACTGTCCTCAGCTCCCTTAAACATACTCTTCATATTGCTACATATCTCTTACCCTGTCATTTCTTACACAATCAGCCCTCCAAAAAGGGCATGTTCTCAAGCATTTCATTTCCAACACATTCACCCTCTTTCTTACATTCTCATATACAGCATGTTTTGTATTCATACATCACTGTTGCAAATACAATAACTTCAACCATACATATCTCTGTCCCCCCAGACAGTGAATTCTCTTTCTACACATCTGCCAATGCTCCCAGGACCTTTGCCCCCTCACTTACTCCACAACTCATCTTACTCTCCATGGTTTCACTCATTGCCATATACATTCCCAGGAACAGAAAACATTTCACTTTCTCCAAGTTTTCTCCAGTGAATCTCACACCTCAGCTAACATGTCTCTATGTATTGCCAAATCTGATAATTTGGTTTTATTTACATTTACTTTAAACTTTCATACACTCTCCCGAACTAAATGACTTCTCCACTTTCTCAATCGAATCGGCCACAGAGGCAGTGTCTTCAGCATCACAATAAACTCAGTCCTCCCCCTAAATGCTCAACTCCAAAACTCTTGCATTTACCTCCCTCTCTGCCTTGGATCCACAAACAAATTACACATATAGCCATGGTGATATCACACACCCCCTGCCACAGATCCACCTTTACCTGGAACCACTCACCTTCCTCCTTACCTACTATCACACTTGCCTTACTCTCTTGATAAAAACTCCTCTGCATCAAACACCTTTCCTCCCACACCTTCAAAGAAGCATCTTTATAAGCCCTATAATATGCTCTCTCCAGATCCATAAATGCCACATACAAATCCTCCTGTTTCTCCAAGTATTTTTTAGACATATTCTCAAAACAAACACCTGATCCACACCCTCTACCACATTGTTCATTATCATGATGCTGGCTACATGCTAAAACCCTCTTAATAACCACTCCTCTATATAACCTACAAGTTACACTCAAACAACTATGACTCTGTAAATTGAACACTCACCTTTGTCCCTTTCGTCTTAATACAATGGCACTATACATGCATTCTGTCAGTCCTTAAGCAATTCATCATAACCCATAAATACAGTATGTCGAAAATCCTACGTAACCAATCAATAACACAATCATTCTCTTCCTTACGAAGGCCAACTACAATTCCATTAAATCCAGTCACCTACCTCATTTCATCTTATGCAAGGCTTTCACAACCTCTTCTCTCTTCACCAGAACACTTGCCATGATTCTTTCACTTTGCATACCTCCCTGATCCAGACACCCTATATCTACTCCATCATCAAACATTCAACTATCCTTCAAAGTACTCATTTAATCTCCTCTTCACCTCATCTCTGCCTATCACCGGTTTCCAATTTCCCTCCTTTGCTGATTTCCCCACTTGTTTTCCTTCTAAAAGTTTTCTTTTTCTCTCTGACATTTGCTGACAATTGCTCACTCAAACTGTCATATGCCACTGCAACTTCTTAACTGACCTCCTGCCATTTTCCCAACTGCTTGCACCCCTTCCCTGTAACAACTGCCATTCACCTCTTCCCTCTCTTTCACTAACAATTAAACTTCATAATTCCACCCTTTCTAATCTGCCTACCTCCCACATGCCACACACCTCTCCTGTACGTCAGAACTGCTTCCCTAAATATTCCAATTCTTCACCTACTCCCCTAGCTTCATTTACTCTCACCTTTTGCCAGTGTATATACAATCTCTCCAGGTATCTCTTCAAACAAGTCTCTCTGCCAAGCTCACTTGCTTTCACCACCACCTCACCCATATCATTTCATCTTTTCCAAAATCCTCTACATATCTTCATCCTCACCACCACCAGGTAATGTCAGACATCCCATCAGCTGTTCCTCTTACCACAATCACATCTGAGAGTCTCTCTGGATGCCTATCAATAAGTACATATAATAATGCCTGCTTATCATCTTTCCAGCTCCACGTATAGTTAAGTATCTCCCTCTTTTACACCATGTATTCCTGATCACCACTCCTTTTTCAGCAAACAACTCCACATGATGTTCGCCAATTCCATTCACATCACTGAATACCCCATGCTCCTAATCATACCCTTAACTGCAATATTACCCAATCCTGCAGTCAAATCACTCATCATTAATATTTGATCTATTGAGTCAAAACTGCTGCCTCATTCACTTAGTTGCTCCCAAAGCATTTGCCTTTCCCCTCATTTTGTGTCAAGGTGCATAGGCACTAAAAATCATCTACCTCTCTTAATCAATTTTCATCTTTACCCACATAACTCTGGGTCTCACCCCCTTACACTTTTTCACACATTCCCACAACTCCTTTAGCATAAGCACTACCTCTCATTAGCTCACCCTCACACTAACTCCTGACTTTACCCCTAAGACATTCCCAAAGACATTTCCCTTGAGCTTTCTTTCATTCATGGTTAGAACATCCAGGTTCCTTCCCTCAACATACTATCTCTCCCTTCTTATCTTGGCTACATCTAAAAACACTCACACACCCCAGCCAGAGCTTTGGAAGAGTATTAAAAGTACTTGTTTGACTTTTGTTCCAATTTTAGAAATTGATATTGATATTGATATTGAAGAGGGGGAGTGATTCTTGCCTTTTCGAGGATTCCATCTCGTCCTAAAACTGGATTTTCTCTGATATGAGTCAACAGCTCCAATCATATCACCCTCTGATATCTCGACTCCATGCCCCTGGAGTCCCTCCTATCTTTATGGGGCTCCTGCAGCATTCAGGAAGCTGGCCACTTCCACCGGTTGGGATTATAGGTAATAATGTGTTTAGATGTGTATACATCTGTATGCAGAGAGTGCAGGACAACTGAGTAATAAGTGCTCACTGTGTTCTTTATGTTTGTTGCATTGTGGGCATGAATGGTCTTGGGATATGATCAAAATGAGTTTGTAGTGTTGTAGTGATGGGTGATGTCTAGAGCACAGACAGGAGGGTGTTACTCACTTTTGTTTAGGAAGTGTGGTTTCTGATTGGGGTGGGTATGGTGGGCTGGAGTTTAAGACAGTTGGGAGGTCTGATGTTTAGTGTTTGCTGTGTTATTTCAGTGTGTATGTGCTTTGTCAGTGTTATGTTAGTCAAGGGTGAAGGAGATCTGTGAGAGGAACTTACTGAAGTGTGATATCTCAATATTTATGACTACACTTTCTTCATATCAATTAAACAGTTCATCACTTAACCCTGAAATGTCTCACTAAGTTTTCCTTTTCTAACCATAAGGATTCCTGCTTTTCAAATTGTTTAAAAAAATGCCTTTAGTATTGAAGTTTTACAAATATTTATAGGAAAAAGAAAAAATCACTTCTGAAATATATTTCATCTACTAGTAACTCTAACAATGTGTAGGAATTTTGCAGATATTCAGCACAATATGCTAAAAAGTGAAAGAGTAGGGCCTGAATGTTAACTGAGGTGTTAATGCCCATGCTTTATTGTCCATTTTATCTGCAATGAAAAACTGATTACTGATGATTATCATGTTCTATGTAACAAATGTCTTCTTGCTTATAGCAATGTAACTAACAAACAATTGTTCATAACAGAAAAACCATGATAGTACGTAAAAATTGTCAACTGCATCAGTCAGATGCAATGCTGTAAAGTTCTGATGGCTGGCAACAACTATGTTTCCAACTTTGAAAGAATACCCTATCCTGCCTCACTGCGGTCAACTTTCAATGCTGGAAGAATCAATGTCCTAAAATCAATCTTCACATGATCTAAAGACAGATCATGATCATCAAAAAATGAAGGACAATCTGCTTGCTCTTCTAAGTTATAAATCAATCCATATTCAAAAAATATTTTTTGCTTTACTTAAAAAAATCTGAGATATTTGTCGGTATTTGTATTATTACTTCAAAAAATCTAATCAAATTACATCTTGACTTTTCTCATATGTCATAATGAGTTCCAGAAAATTTTCTTTAATCTACAACGTGAAATTTCCCCACTTATTTTCATCATATGTCTTAGTAGAATAAAGGTGAATTACAAATCAATTATGTGCAATTTAATGAGATAGGACCATGTCTGTGTCTGTGCTCTTCACTTTCTTATTCAATTCTTTATTCTTACCTCTTTCACTGCCTTATTTTTTTCTCTTTCTCCACACTCTTTCTATTCACAACTGTTTTCTATCAATTGGTATCTTCCAATTTGCATTCTTTTTCTTCGGTATTGGCTCATCTGTAAAAGTGGGCAGGATCGAGTTCCAAAATGACCAAATTTCTGGAACTTGGTCCATTATGAGGACTGTGACCGGGAAAGTTGGTCCTTTTCCCAGTTAGGATTGGAAAGGGGACCAAAACAGTCTATTTCTAATAGATTTCGAATGGTCCGACATTCTCCGGTCCTTTTTATTCTCCTTTTTTTTTTATCTCTTTTCAAGTTTTCACCATAATAAACTTACTTCAACAAACTTAACTCAATACAGTATCATTTTGAATGATTCTGGTGTGACTAAAGATAATTTGGAGAAGGATGATATCTCGTTTCATCTTGAAGAACCAGATAGAGACTGAGACTGAAACTTAACATGTTTCAATGCCTGAAGGCGATGGAGAATCTAGCGTAGTCAGTGTTTCAACCTCAAGTCAAGCAACTGGAACTCCTAGCAGAAAAACTGAACCTGGTAACCCTTGGCTGTACCTGGACAAATTTTATAAATACATTGACCCCAAGGGTGAGCAGAACCTGGAATATAAGTGCTTGCTGTGTCTGCCAAACAAGAGCTTACTCTCAATAAGCAACGAGTCAAAATAACCTCAAACAACATATTTCCAGACACCACTCTCATATCCAGAACCAGTTTGACTAATGAATCAAGGATGGGGTGGCAATCCAGAAAAGGAAGAAGCTGCCAAGTGACTGTCAGAAGTGCCTCGGCAACAAGAGGCAGAGGACCATGGTTCAGCTGACTATACAGGAGACCATGACTGGACCATCTAGAGTTACCAAGGCTCTCTTTGTAGAGAAGGTCAGCAAATTCAATTAACACTCTTTTACTTTGTCTAAAAGTCTTTATGTCAGTCAGTTATGATGAAATGCAACGAATTTGTATTTCTTTTTAATTAATCACGTTCTTTGTCGACAACATGTTGCCAGTGATGTTGTCGACTCTGATTCATGGAAGGACTTTATCAACACCTGTATTCCTGGTCAACATATAATGTCTAGGCGGATGCTTGCCAGGCATAATGAAGACAGGTGTGTTTGTTTTGGCTATTTAACCCTTGCAGGCATCAAGATTCAGGGTCACAATGACCATACTGATATGTGTTTCTGTATGCACATTCTAGTTATTGAAATTAAATACATGTTTCAAGTGACACATAGATATACATCGTAAAACATTAGTATTACTTACAATATCTTTTAATAAATTTTTAAGGTTTGACAAGATGAGGCAGCAACTGAGGGATGTCCTAAACTCTGTACATTGGGTCTCTACCATTATGGCAGACATTTGGACATGTGCCCACAGGTATGCTAAAGATCTAATCAAATTACTTTTACTTAAATTAAATAGAACACTAATAAATAGTTACTTATTTTAATCAATTCACCACAAAGTTTTTAAAATACAAATGAAAATTCTATACAAAGAGAATACACTTTAAATGAATTAATTCAAAATATGTAATCCATAATCCATTTCATTTCAGGTTGTTTATGGAGATGACCATACACTGGACTGATCAAGAAACTCTCATCAGGCAGAAGTCAGTCTTAGCATGGAGACAACACATCTTCAACATTCTTGCAAAGGAGATGTATAAGGTCCACTTCTACTTGCAATTAAGTCAAAGGTCTGCAAGACTACTACTGACAACTGCAGCAACTTCATCAAGGCATTTAAGTAAGCAGATCTTTTCTAAAATTTCATTATTCACATTACTTTTCTAAACATTTACATTTTTCATCTTTTCTATAACAATGAATGTTAAGTGTGTTTCACTGTGCAGTGCCTGTAGCAAAACAGACAAGGAGCAGCCAGGAAGAGGGTGTGTGGCAGACCTATGATGTCGACCTAGTTTAGGTTGAGGATCTGGCATCAGTATTGGAAGGTAAATACAGATTACTGATTATCTCTATCTCTTTCACTTTTTACAAGTTGTGTAAAAGATTTTATTTTCACTCAAACATACTAATTAAATCATTTTAACATTTATTTTCAGCTCATTTTATGGAAGATTCTGAATATGTCCTGGCAAAGCACTCAAGGTGTGTCACCCACACCATGAACCTAGTGGCCACCTCTGACACTGACAAGGCCTTGAAGATCTCACTATCCTATAGGAAGATGTACTGGACAGCTTTCGATAAAGCTAGGTTGTTGTGAAACAAGCAGGCAGGAAGTTCACCACTGTCACCACTGTTACAAGATGGAACTCCGTCTACAAAGGGGTGTGTTGTCTGGTCAACATTTTTCGAGGCAGGAAGAACCTTCATGGACTACACTGGGCGTGCAACATTCTTGGGGTACCTTTGTTTGCATCTAGTGGGTGCAATTTTTTACTTTCTTTTTATACTTCATTTTCTTTTTCTTTTTGAAAAGGTACAAATGTTAAAACTTAAAAGTAAAAAATATGATATAACTAAATAATTGAAGACCAGGACTAAATTATTCACTTTTTCATTCAATTGATATGTGCTTCTTCAAAGAGTATCTTGAGGTGATGAAACCAATCTGTAAGGCAATGGACATCATGTAAAGGGAGGACAAAGCCTATATGGAAGCACTTCTGCCCATCTTGGCCATCTCTCTCAAAATGATGGAACTGAAGGGAAGAACCAATGTCAAGATGTGTGAGCCATTGGCAGTTGCTGTCTGCAATGGTATCAAAAGCAGGTTTGTTCTCCTTTTTGGGGATGTGGAGTTCCTCCTGGCAGCTGCAGTACACCCTCAGTTCAAATTGGGTTGGGTGAGTATCGGAAGACAACATCATGTTTGAAGTCGAGGAGATCACAGCCATGAAGAAGCAGATGATGATTATGGTGAAGATTCCGACAGAGTCAGGCAAGGAACCCAACACCAGTGAGGGTGAAAATGACCAGGATGTGGAGTTCCTTGGGGCTCTCTATGAGGGCAGGATAAAAAGTAATGAAACCGGGACCTAGCTGGTGGAAACATTTCTGAGCGAGAGGCCTGAGAAAACCCTTCATCATCAATAAATACTCCTTCCCAAGCCTGGCATTGAAGGACTTGTTCATATAGTTTAATACACCTATCCCTTCCAGTGTCGCCATAGAGCAACTCCTCTCTTTGGGGAAAGATGTTCTCAAGCCAAAAAGATAAAAGCTCAGCGACAGCCATTTGAAAAGCTGGCTTTCTTGGAGGCAAAAATGAAGTATTATTGTAGTTATTTGTATCATATACTACTGATTACTATTTGTATTTCTTGTACTGGTATTTTCAATTGGTTGTCTGTGTTTCATTTCAAACAAATATTTTTCACTAACAATAAATGAAAGGATCAAGGACCCAATTGGTCCTAATTCCTTTCTTCGGGAAGGAACATGACTGGGTTAGTCAATCCATATTAAGTCAAGGACCTGGACTGGGGCCTTTAGTCCTTTTTGAAAACCAGGTGCCCACCTTTGCTCATTTGTAAACTGTTCACGTCTCTTGTAGTATGTTTTTGTATTTGTCATAAAACTATTACATCTGAAATTCTGATACAAATCTGTTCAAAATCCTTTCATTAACCTCTTTTCCAATATGATTTGTCACGGTGAAAATATGTATCACTAAACCTGCTGTTGTCCTCTGTAGGTGTATCACATGTATGTTCATCATTTCCACATGATACACTGTGGTGATTTCTATGATATTGTGAACTGACAGAGTCATATCACTCACTTCTATATCTGACAATGGTGCTACGTCATTTGGTCTCCTTCTCCCCTTCCACGCAATCTTCAACGCTACCAGAACTTTCGGTCCCTCCCCCATCCTGTGACTCACTTCTGCTTCCATGGTTCCATCCGCTGCTAAATCCACTCCCAGATACCTAAAACACTTCACTTCCTCCAGTTTTTCTCCATTCAAACTTAACTCCCAATTAACTTGTCCCTCAACCCTTTTGATCCCAATAATCTTGCTCTTATTCACATCTACTCTCACACACTTTATCAAACTCAGTCACCAACTTCTGCAGTTTCTCACCCGAATCAGCCTACAGCACTTTCTATGCATTTCTCATACATTCTGCAAAGCAAACACCAGATCCACACATCCTCTACCACTTCTGAAACCACATTGTTCTTCCCCAATCTGATGCTCTGCACATGCCTTTACCCTCTCAATCGATACCCACCCATATAATTTCCCAGGAATACTCAACAAAGTTATGCCTTTGTAATTTGAACACTCACCTTTATCCCCTTTGCCTTTGAACAATGGCACTATGCATGCATTCTGCCAATCCTCAGGCACTTCACCATGATCCATACATACAGTGAATATCCTTACCAACCAAACAACAACACAGTCACCCCCCTTTTTTCCACAACTTCCACTGTAATACCATCCAAACCCACCGCCTTGCCAGCTTTCATCTTCCGCAAAGCTCTCACGACCTCTTCTCAGTTCACCAAACCATTTTCCCTGACCCTCTCACTTTGCACGCCACCCCAACCAAAACACCCTATATCTGCCACTCTATCATTAAACACATTCAACAAACCTTCAAAATATTCACTCCATCTCCTCACTTCATCACTACTTGTTATTGCCTCCCCATTTGCCCCTTTACCCGTGTTTCCATTTGTTCTCTTGTCTTTCACACTTTATTTACCTCCTTCCAAAACATCTTTTTATTCTCCCTAAAATTCAATGATACTCTCTCACCCCAACTCTCATTTGCCTTCTTTTTCACCTCTTGCACCTTTCTCTTGACCTCCTGCCACTTTCTTTTATATATCTCCCAGTCATTTGCACTACTTCCCTACAAAAATTGTCCAAACGCCTCTCTCTTTTCTTTCACTAACAACCAAACTTTTTCATCCCACCACTCACTACCCTTTCTAATCTGCCCACCTCCCACCTTTCTCATGCCACAGGTATCTTTTGCGCAAACCATCCCTAAATACAACCCATTCCTCCCCCACTCCCCTTACTTCATTTGCTTTCACTGTTTGCCATTTTGCACTCATTCTCTCCTAGTGCTTCCTCCCACAAGTCTCCTTTTCAAGCTCACTTACTCTCTTCTCCCCAATATTCTGTCTTCTTTTCTGGAAACCACTACAAATCTTCACCATTGCCTCCACAAGAAAGTGATCAGACATCCCTCCAGTTGCAACTCTCAGCACATTAACATCCAAAAGTCTCTCTTTTACATGCCTATCAATTAACATGTAATCCAATAATGCTCTCTGGCCATCTCTCCTACTCATATATGTATACTTATGTATATCTCTCTTTTAAACCAGGTATTCCCAATCATCAGTCCTTTTTCAGCACACAAATCCTCAAGCTCTTTACCATTTCCATTTACAACACTGAACACTCCATGTACATCAATTATACCCTCAACTGCCAAATTATATATATATTATACTTTGTCGCTGTCTCCCGCGTTAGTGAGGTAGCGCAAGGAAACAGACAAAAGAATGGCCCAACCCACCCACATACACATGTATGTACATACACGTCCACACACACACATATATGTACCTATACATTTCAATGTATACATATACATACATACACAGACATATACATATATACACATGTACATAATTCATACTTCCTGCCTTCATTCAATCCCGTCGCCACACCGCCACACATGAAATGACACCCCCCTCATGAGCGCCATGTAGCGCTAGGAAAAGACAACACAGGCCACATTCATTCACACTCAGTCTCTAGCTGTCATGTATAATGCACCAAAACCACAGCTCCCTTTCCACATCCAGGCCCAACAAAACTTTCCATGGTTTACCCTAGACACTTCACATGCCCTGGTTCAATCCATTAACAGCAAGTCGATCCCAGTATACCACATCGTTCCAATTCATTCTATTCCTTGCATGCCTTTCACCCTCCTGCATGTTCAGGCCACAATCACCCATAATCTTTTTCACTCCATCCTTCCACCTCCAATTTGGTCTCCCACTCTCTACATTCCTTCCACCTCTGACACATATCCTCTTTGTGAATCTTCCCTCTCTCATTCTCTTCATGTGACCAAACCATTTCAACACATCGTCTTCTGCTCTCTCAACCAAACTCTTTTTATTACCACACATCTCTCTTACCATTTTCATTACTTACTCAATCAAACCCCCTCAAACATCTCATTCCCAACACATCCACCCTCCTCTGCACAACCCTATCTATAGCCCATGCCTTGCAACCATATAACATTGTTGGAACCACTATTCCTTCAAACATACCCATTTTTGCTTTCCGAGATAATGTTCTCGCCTTCCACACATTCTTCAATGCTCCCAGAACCTTCAACTCCTACCCATCGTGACTCACTTCCACTCCCATGGTTTCATCCGCTGCCAAATCTACTCCAAGATATCTAAAACACTTCACTTTCTCCAGTTTTTCTCCATTTAAACTTATCTCCCAATTGACTTGTCCCTCAACCCTACTGCACCTAATAACCTTGCTCTTATTCATATTTACTCTCAGCTTTCTTCTTTTACACACTACCAAACTTGGTCACCAGCCTCTGCAGTTTCTCACTTGAATCAGCAACCAGTGCTGTATCATCAGCAAACAACAGCTGACTCACTTACCAAGCCCTCTCATCCACAACAGACTGCATACTTGCCCCTCTCTCCAAAACTCTTGCATTCACCTCCCTAACAACCCCATTCATAAACAAATCAAACAATCATAGAGACATCACACACCCCTGCTAGAAACCGACAATCACTGGGAACCAATCACTTTCCTCTCTTCCTACTCGTACACATGCCTTACATCCTCGATAAAAACTTTTCAGTGCTTCTAGCAACTTACCTCCACCACCATATACTCTTAATACCTTCCACAGAGCATCTCTATCAACTCTATCATATGCCTTCTCCAGATCCATAAATGCTACATACAAATCCATTTGCTTTTCTAAGTATTTCTCACATACATTTTTCAAAGCAAACACCTGATCCACACATCCTGTACCACTTCAGAAACCACACTGCTCTTCCCTTATCTGATGTCTTGTACATGCCTTCACCCTCTCAATCAATACCCTCGCATTTAATTTTCCAGGAATACTCAACAAAGTTATACCTCTGTAATTTGAGCACTCACCTTTATCCCCTTTGCCTTTGTACAATGGCACTATGCATGCATTCCGCCAATCCTCAGGCACTTCACCATGAGCCATACATACAATGAATATCCTCAAAAACCAGTCAACAACAAAGTCTCCACCTTTTTTAATAAATTCCACTGCAATACTATCCAAACCCACCACCTTGCCAGCTTTCATCTTCCACAAAGCTCTCACTACCTCTTCTCTGTTTATCAAATCATTCTCCCTTACCCTCTCATTTTAAAACCACCTTGACCAATACACCCTATATCTGCCACTCTATCATCTAACACATTCAACAAACCTTGAAAATACTCACTCCATCTCCTTCACTTCATCACTACTTGTTATTGCCTCCCCATTTGCCCCTTTACCCGTGTTTCCATTTGTTCTCTTGTCTTTCACACTTTATTTACCTCCTTCCAAAACATCTTTTTATTCTCCCTAAAATTCAATGATACTCTCTCACCCCAACTCTCATTTGCCTTCTTTTTCACCTCTTGCACCTTTCTCTTGACCTCCTGCCACTTTCTTTTATATATCTCCCAGTCATTTGCACTACTTCCCTACAAAAATTGTCCAAACGCCTCTCTCTTTTCTTTCACTAACAACCAAACTTTTTCATCCCACCACTCACTACCCTTTCTAATCTGCCCACCTCCCACCTTTCTCATGCCACAGGTATCTTTTGCGCAAACCATCCCTAAATACAACCCATTCCTCCCCCACTCCCTTACTTCATTTGCTTTCACTGTTTGCCATTTTGCACTCATTCTCTCCTAGTGCTTCCTCCCACAAGTCTCCTTTTCAAGCTCACTTACTCTCTTCTCCCCAATATTCTGTCTTCTTTTCTGGAAACCACTACAAATCTTCACCATTGCCTCCACAAGAAAGTGATCAGACATCCCTCCAGTTGCAACTCTCAGCACATTAACATCCAAAAGTCTCTCTTTTACATGCCTATCAATTAACATGTAATCCAATAATGCTCTCTGGCCATCTCTCCTACTCATATATGTATACTTATGTATATCTCTCTTTTAAACCAGGTATTCCCAATCATCAGTCCTTTTTCAGCACACAAATCCTCAAGCTCTTTACCATTTCCATTTACAACACTGAACACTCCATGTACATCAATTATACCCTCAACTGCCAAATTATATATATATTATACTTTGTCGCTGTCTCCCGCGTTAGTGAGGTAGCGCAAGGAAACAGACAAAAGAATGGCCCAACCCACCCACATACACATGTATGTACATACACGTCCACACACACACATATATGTACCTATACATTTCAATGTATACATATACATACATACACAGACATATACATATATACACATGTACATAATTCATACTTCCTGCCTTCATTCAATCCCGTCGCCACACCGCCACACATGAAATGACACCCCCCTCATGAGCGCCATGTAGCGCTAGGAAAAGACAACACAGGCCACATTCATTCACACTCAGTCTCTAGCTGTCATGTATAATGCACCAAAACCACAGCTCCCTTTCCACATCCAGGCCCAACAAAACTTTCCATGGTTTACCCTAGACACTTCACATGCCCTGGTTCAATCCATTAACAGCAAGTCGATCCCAGTATACCACATCGTTCCAATTCATTCTATTCCTTGCATGCCTTTCACCCTCCTGCATGTTCAGGCCACAATCACCCATAATCTTTTTCACTCCATCCTTCCACCTCCAATTTGGTCTCCCACTCTCTACATTCCTTCCACCTCTGACACATATCCTCTTTGTGAATCTTCCCTCTCTCATTCTCTTCATGTGACCAAACCATTTCAACACATCGTCTTCTGCTCTCTCAACCAAACTCTTTTTATTACCACACATCTCTCTTACCATTTTCATTACTTACTCAATCAAACCCCCTCAAACATCTCATTCCCAACACATCCACCCTCCTCTGCACAACCCTATCTATAGCCCATGCCTTGCAACCATATAACATTGTTGGAACCACTATTCCTTCAAACATACCCATTTTTGCTTTCCGAGATAATGTTCTCGCCTTCCACACATTCTTCAATGCTCCCAGAACCTTCAACTCCTACCCATCGTGACTCACTTCCACTCCCATGGTTTCATCCGCTGCCAAATCTACTCCAAGATATCTAAAACACTTCACTTTCTCCAGTTTTTCTCCATTTAAACTTATCTCCCAATTGACTTGTCCCTCAACCCTACTGCACCTAATAACCTTGCTCTTATTCATATTTACTCTCAGCTTTCTTCTTTTACACACTACCAAACTTGGTCACCAGCCTCTGCAGTTTCTCACTTGAATCAGCAACCAGTGCTGTATCATCAGCAAACAACAGCTGACTCACTTACCAAGCCCTCTCATCCACAACAGACTGCATACTTGCCCCTCTCTCCAAAACTCTTGCATTCACCTCCCTAACAACCCCATTCATAAACAAATCAAACAATCATAGAGACATCACACACCCCTGCTAGAAACCGACAATCACTGGGAACCAATCACTTTCCTCTCTTCCTACTCGTACACATGCCTTACATCCTCGATAAAAACTTTTCAGTGCTTCTAGCAACTTACCTCCACCACCATATACTCTTAATACCTTCCACAGAGCATCTCTATCAACTCTATCATATGCCTTCTCCAGATCCATAAATGCTACATACAAATCCATTTGCTTTTCTAAGTATTTCTCACATACATTTTTCAAAGCAAACACCTGATCCACACATCCTGTACCACTTCAGAAACCACACTGCTCTTCCCTTATCTGATGTCTTGTACATGCCTTCACCCTCTCAATCAATACCCTCGCATTTAATTTTCCAGGAATACTCAACAAAGTTATACCTCTGTAATTTGAGCACTCACCTTTATCCCCTTTGCCTTTGTACAATGGCACTATGCATGCATTCCGCCAATCCTCAGGCACTTCACCATGAGCCATACATACAATGAATATCCTCAAAAACCAGTCAACAACAAAGTCTCCACCTTTTTTAATAAATTCCACTGCAATACTATCCAAACCCACCACCTTGCCAGCTTTCATCTTCCACAAAGCTCTCACTACCTCTTCTCTGTTTATCAAATCATTCTCCCTTACCCTCTCATTTTAAAACCACCTTGACCAATACACCCTATATCTGCCACTCTATCATCTAACACATTCAACAAACCTTGAAAATACTCACTCCATCTCCTTCTCACATCACCACTACCTATTATTAACTCCCTATTAGCCCCCTTCACCGATGTTCCCATTTGTTCTCTTGTCTTACGCACTTTATTTACCTCCTTCCAAAATATCTTTTATCTATTATTAATTATACTTTGTCACTGTCTCCTGCATCAGTGAGGTAGCGCAAGGAAACAGACGAAAGAATGGCCCAACCTACTTACATACACATGTATATACATACACGTCCACACATGCACATATACATACCTATACATTTCAACGTATACATATATTTTTTTTTTTTGCTTTGTCGCTGTCTCCCGCGTTTGCGAGGTAGCGCAAGGAAACAGACGAAAGAAATGGCCCAACCCACCCCCATATACATGCCTTGATTCAATCCACTGACAGCACGTCAACCCCAGTATACCACATCGCTCCAATTCACTCTATTCTTTGCCCTCCTTTCACCCTCCTGCATGTTCAGGCCCCGATCACACAAAATCTTTTTCACTCCATCTTTCCACCTCCAATTTGGTCTCCCTCTTATCCTCGTTCCCTCCACCTCCGACACATATATCCTCTTGGTCAATCTTTCCTCACTCATTCTCTCCATGTGACCAAACCATTTCAAAACACCCTCTTCTGCTCTCTCAACCACGCTCTTTTTATTTCCACACATCTCTCTCACCCTTACGTTACTTACTCGATCAAACCACCTCACACCACACATTGTCCTCAAACATCTCATTTCCAGCACATCCATCCTCCTGCGCACAACTCTATCCATAGTCCACGCCTCGCAACCATACAACATTGTTGGAACCACTGTTCCTTCAAACATACCCATTTTTGCTTTCCTAGATAATGTTCTCGACTTCCACACATTCTTCAAGGCTCCCAGAATTTTCGCCCCCTCCCCCACCCTATGATCCACTTCCGCTTCCATGGTTCCATCCGCTGCCAGATCCACTCCCAGATATCTAAAACACTTCACTTCCTCCAGTTTTTCTCCATTCAAACTCACCTCCCAAATGAATTGACCCTTAACCCTACTGTACCTAATAACCTTGCTCTTATTCACATTTACTCTTAACTTTCTTCTTTCACACACTTTACCAAACTCAGTCACCAGCTTCTGCAGTTTCTCACATGAATCAGCCACCAGCGCTGTATCATCAGCGAACAACAACTGACTCACTTCCCAAGCTCTCTCATCCCCAACAGACTTCATACTTGCCACTCTTTCCAAAACTCTTGCATTCACCTCCCTAACAACCCCATCCATAAACAAATTAAACAACCATGGAGACATCACACACCCCTGCCGCAAACCTACATTCACTGAGAACCAATCACTTTCCTCTCTTCCTACACGTACACATGCCTTACATCCTCGATAAAAACTTTTCACTGCTTCTAACAACTTGCCTCCCACACCATATATTCTTAATACCTTCCACAGAGCATCTCTATCAACTCTATCATATGCCTTCTCCATATATATATATATATATATATATATATATATATATATATATATATATATATATATATATATATATTTTTTTTTTTTCAAACTATTCGCCATTTCCCGCGTTAGCGAGGTAGCGTTAAGAACAGAGGACTGGGCCATTGAGGGAATATCCTCACCTGGCCCCCTTCTCTGTTCCTTCTTTTGGAAAATTAAAAAAAAATTGAGAGGGGAGGATTTCCAGCCCCCCGCTCTCTTCCCTTTTAGTCGCCTTCTACGACACGCAGGGAATACGTGGGAAGTATTCTTTCTCCCCTATCCCCAGGGATAATATATATATATATATATATATATATATATATATATATATATATATATATATATATATATATATATATATACACAGACATATACATATATACACACATACATAATTCATACTTGCTGCCTTTATTCATTCCTGTCGCCACCCCACAACCCATGAAATGACAACCCCTCCCCCTGCATGCGCGAGGTAGAACTAGGAAAAGACAACAAAGGACACATTTGTTCACACTCAGTCTCTAGCTGTCATGTAATAATGCACTGAAACCACAGCTCCCTTTCCACATCCAGGCCCCGCAAAACTTTCTATGGTTTACTCCAGACGCTTCACATGCCATGGTTCAATCCATTAACAGCAAGTCAATCCCAGTATACCACATCGTTCCAATGCACTCTACTCCTTGCACGCCTTTCACCCTCCTGCATGTTCAGGCCCCAATCGCTCAAAATCTTTATCACTCCATCTCTCCACCTCCAATTCCGTCTCCCACTTCTCCTCGTTCCCTCCACCTCTAACACATATATCCTCTTGGTCAATCTTTCCTCACTCATTCTCTCCATATGACCAAATCATTTCAAATCACCCTCTTCTGCTCTCTCAACCACATTCTTTTTATTACCACACATCTCTCTTACCCTTTCATCACTTACTCCATCAAACCACCTCACACCACATATTGTCCTCAAACATCTCATTTCCAGCACATCCACCCTCCTCTGCACAACTCTATCTATAGCCCACGCCTCCCAATCATATAACATTGATGGAACCACTATTCCTTCAAACATACCCATTTCTGCTTTCCGAGATAATGTTCTTGCCTTCCACACATTTTTCAACGCTCCCAGAACTTTCACCCCCTCCCCCACCCTGTGACTCACTTCTGTTTTCATGGTTCCATCTGCTGCCAAATCCACTCCCAGAAATCTAAAACACTTCAATTCCTCTAGTTTTTCTCCATTCAAACATACCTCCCAAATGACTTGTCCCTCAACCCTACTGTATCTAATAACCTTGCTCTTATTCACACTTTCTCTCGGCTTTCTTCTTTCACACACTTTACCAAACTCAGTCACCAGCTTCTGCAGTTTCTCACATGAATCAGCCACCAGCGCTGTATCATCAGCGAACAACAACTCACTCACTTCCCAAGCCCTCTCATCCACAACAGACTGCATACTTGCCCCTCTTTCCAAAACTCTTGCATTCACCTCCATAACAACCCCAACCCCATCCATATGTATGTATATGTGCATTTATGTATATATATTCCTAGGAGTCCATGGGGAAATAAAACATAAGTTCCCAAGTGCACTTTCTTGTAATAATCACATCATTAGGGGAGCTACAAGAAAGAAATATAACAGTCAGTTGATATACAACGAAGAAACATAGCTAGGATGCCATTTGGTAAACAAGTGACTTATGGAATATACTTAATCAGGCGCTAAATTGTGATTCTTTCCAACATGTATATGTATATATGAGTGGTTGGGTTGTTCTTCGTGTGTCTCCTGGCATTAGCTTGCCGACATGGGAAATGGCAATCACATATAAATATATAATAAATATCTCTCTTTATAAACCAGGTATCCCCAATCATCAGTCTTTTTCAGCAAACAACTCCACAAGCTCTTCACCATTTCCATTCAATAACACTGAACACCCCATGTGCACCAATCATACTCTCAGCTGCCACATTACTCTCCTTCACATTTAAATCACCAATCACTAATACTTGGTCTCGTACACCAAAAGTGCCGACACACTCCCTCAACTGTTCCAAAAATGCTTGCCTCTCATGATCTTTCTTCTCATGGCCAAGTGCATAAGCACTAATAATCATCCATCTCTTGCCATTCACTTTCAGACTTACCCACAACAATCTAGAGTTTTCTTCCTTACACTCTATCAAACACTCCCACAACTCCTCCTTCATGCGTAGTGCTACTCCTTCCTTAGCTCTTGTCCGCTCACCAACCCCTGACTTTACTCCTAAGATATTTCCAAACCATTCTTCCCCTTTCCCAATGAGCTTTGCTTCTCTCAGATTCAGAACATCCAGGTTTCTTTCCTCACACATACTATCTATGTCTCTTCTCTTCTCATCATGGTTACATCTGCACACATTCAGAGAACCCAATGTGGGCCTTTGAGGAGGACGAGCACTCCCTCTTAGGCTTTTTCTTCTGTTTACTCCAAGATGGGGAGGGCTTCCGGCCCCCTGCTCTCGCCTCCTTTAGTCACCTTTCACAACATGTGGGGAATATGGAGGTTGAATTCTTTCTCCTCTACCTCCTATTCAATCACAATTTGGCCTCTTTTTGGTTTCATGTTTGGGTGGCATCCCAACTGAGTGCCATTTTCCAACAACAATTTTCTTACCTTTGTCCTGGTATGCCCTATCTTGGTTTACATTAAGCAGTCTTCAACTCTGTTCAGATCTTCCTGTACAAATACTTCCATTTCTGTGATGAACATATTTTCCTCTCTTTCCTGCATTTTCATTGTTCTCTATTTCAACTCTTGTATTTTCTTTCTATTCCACAGTTACTGGATGCTTAAAATCTACAATCCTCTTTTCCTTATGCTCATGATCATTCATGTATCAAAACTAAATCTCTGTGCGTGTTGAAAGGCTTTATGATCCTACATTCATCTCCTCATTTAGTCATATTTTCCTGGGTGTATGAACCTACAATCATCTTCTAATTTACTTACAGATTTTGTGGGTGTATGAACATACTTTCATCTCCTCATTTACATATATTTTTCTGGGTGTATGAACCTACATTCATCTCATTTACATATATTTTCCTATGTTCGTACTAGGCTTTTTGGATGTACGAAACTACACTCATCTCCTCGTTTACATATATCTTTCTATGCAATAGTCTTTTTTGGGTGTATGAACCTACAAGCATCTCCTCATTTACATATATTTTTCTATATTCATCTCCCCATTGATGTATATTTGTTCCTCACTTGTTTGCTGTTTCTGGCTTTTGTGAGGTAGCACCAAGAACAAATGAAAAAGAGGTCTTATTCCCCCACATCCCTTCCTCAGCTGTCATGTATCCTCAAAAAAGCCAAACAAATCTTTCCATGGTTTCCCCTGTTGCTTCACATGCCCTGCTTCTGTCCACTGATGGCACATTGCCTCCTGTATACTACATTCATTTCATCCCATGCACACCTTTCACCCTCCAGCTCAAAATCTATTCAACTTTATCTTCCGTTTCCAATTCAGTTCCCCCTTCTCTTTGTCTCCCATACTTCTGACACATGTCCTTGTCAACCATTCCCCATTTATTCTCTCTATATGTCCAACCATTTCAGCACATTCTCTTCAGCCATATTCTTCCTATCACTATAACCCTCTCTTACCATATCATTTTTTCCATTATCAACCCTATTAACACTACATATTTGATTTTCAACACATTCATCCTTTTTTTGTACATCCACAAGCTCTACATCCATACAATACCATCGCAACTATTATATCTTCAACCAAACCCATCTTTGCCCTCCCAGATGGTGACCACTCTTTTTACACATTCCTCAATGCTCCCAGGACCTTTGCTCCCTTAACTTTCACAGTTCTATCCACTGCCACATTTATTCGTATGTACAGTATCTAAAACATTTCACTTCTTCCAAGTTTACTTCATTCAAACTCACATCACAACAAGTCTGTCTCTTTGCATTAATAAAACGATTAATCTTGTTTTTGTTCACACTTTCTCTCAAATTTCTCCTTTCATACTCAAACTCACACCAAATTCTGCATTATCTCACTGGAATCTGCCAATAATGACATGTCACCAGCAGACAACATATAACTCACTTCTAAAGCACCCCATCTCCAACACACTGTATACCAGTTCCTCTCTCCACAATCTCCATCCACAACAAAGTACTAAATAGCTATGTTGACATCACAGTCCCTTGCCATAGATGCACCTGCAACTGACCACTAACCCTCCTCTCTGCCTACTCACACACATGCCTTACTCTCTTGATAAAAACTCTTCACTGCTTTTCATAGTTTTCCTCCCACACTATGCATTTGGAACACATTCTACAAAGCATCCATGTCATTTGCCTTCTCCATATCCATAAAGGCCACATACAAATCCTTCTGTTTGTCTAAACATTTCTTACATTTATTCTTCAAAGTAAACATCTGATCCACACATCCTTTACCAATCCTGAAACTACATGTTCCCTCCCAGTCTGATGCTCTGTGCTTACCACCACCCTCTCAAACCTCTGACTCCCATACATCTCACCAAGTACACTAAAAAAAACTTACACTACAGTAATTTTAACATTCAACTTTGTCCCCCTTGTTTACATACAATGGCACTATACACATGCATTCTGCCTATCTTCACCTGATTCACATATTCACTAAAAATCCAATCAAAAACACAATCACATCCACTGCAGATGCCTTGCCATATTTCATCTTGTTTAAATTTTCCCTACTTTTCACCATGCCACTTGCTATTAAAATCTCTTACTTTGCATACTTCCCTATACCAAAGACTCTACATATCACTGTGATATCAAACACAGTTAACAAAACTTCAAATCACTTACTCCATCTTCTCTTCATCTCATCACTACCTATTACCTTTTGCCTGTGCAATGATGTTCTTATTGTTCTCTTGTTTTTCTCAAACTATCAACTTCTTTCCAAAACATTTTCTTGTTCTTCCTGAAGTCTGCTGACCATTGCTCACCCTAACTCTTATTTGCCCTCTTTTTCAACCCCTGCACCTTCCTCTTGTCCTCCTCCTGTTTTTCTCTTGTACATCTTTCAATCACCACAATCCTTCCCTGTAAGTACCACCCATACACCTCTCTTTTCTTTCACTAACACCTTAACTTCATCATACCACCACTCATTACCCTTTCTTACCTGCCCATTTCCAATTCTGAGCATGCCACACACTTCTCTCATCCATGCCAACACTGCTTCTTGAAATATCTCCCATTCCTTACCTATACTTTCAGCTTCATTTACCCTCATCTTTTGCCATTCTACATTCAACCTCTTGAGGAGCTCTTCTAACATTACTCTTGTTGAAGCTCATGTTCTCACCACCCTCTTCTCACCTATCTTCCTCTTAACCAAAAGCCTCTAAAAATCTTAATCCTGGTCAGTTGTAGCAAATTTCTGGGTGTGTATCAATTTTTTTTTCCTCATGACAATACATGAGGAGTGCTTTCATGCACATTCTGGGGTGATTATATTGTACTCATATTCATCAAAGTGTCTGCACCTGCCTCTTAATACCATTAGCTTCAGGTTATGTCTCCTTTCCAACCCTGTATATCTGTTTTTTAAGTGGTATAAAAGAGGAATTTAATCTTAAAAAATCTAAGATATTCATACACCTATGATCAGGAGTATATCTTGCCATTTCACTCTGATAATGTGCTTGCAGATGTTACAACACTATGCACTAAAAACTGGGAGAGTAAGGCCTGAATATCAATTGAGTTACCACTGTGTATGTTCTATAATTCATTTTACCTACCCTGAAAAGTTGATCATTGATTATTGTTCTTTTATTTCATAAAATATTTTTCTTGTTATAACCAATGTGATTCTTTGATAATTTTTTCATCACATCAAAATTATGAAAGTCTGTAAAATTTCCAACCACACCAGTCATACACAATGCTGTCAAGGTCTGCCTCCACTTTCAATAAAAACACTTTCTCTTGCCTAATCTTTGTCAACTTTCTGTGCTGGATGAGTCAGTTTTCAAAAAATCAATCTCTCCACAACCTGGAAGACATTACTATCTTCAACTAATTTAGGATTATCTTATGCCTGGTCTTCTATGTCTTGTTAAAAGCTGCTCAGTTTCCTTCCCAGAAAATTCATGATATTGTGAAATCTTTGGCACTGTTGGAAAATGACTGTCACTACGGAGAAATTTGGAAGATGACTGTCTCTAGGGAGAAATTATCACACAGTGTTACCTAAGCAGCCATCCACACTCTGCAGACAGCCTTGAAATAGAAGTGCAAAACTTGATGCATAAATTTACACCTAGATATGTTGTCTCGGTCATGTAAGTATCCATCTAAAGGAGCTAAGGAGCTGAACATTGTCTGCATGTATCATAATTCATCATATCAGTTAGTGTCTCTTCATTTCCTTTTTGCATCTTGTCATCCTTTGATCTAATTCTTGTGCTCTTATTTCTCATATCACTTTCATATGCAGGTTCTTTCTGCCTTTCACTTGACTCATTATCATTTCCTCTGTATTTCTCTAGTTCAAGTCCATTTGTCTAGGTCTGTGTTTGCACTTCCACTTTCATGTTCTGAATCGCTAATGTCCTTTTCAAGTAGATTGTCATTTCCTCCTTCTTAGCCTCTGCCATATTTTGTACTTCGATTGTTTTCTCTTTGTGTGTGTGTTACACTGGCCTAAATATTCACCTTTTCATCATATACTTTTTCTACTTGGCAGTCTTGTCTTCTCTGACCACACTCTACCCACTTTATTTAGAGAATTGTCTCTATCCAATTTATACCACATAGCAGAGACAGTTTATAAACTTTTAAATAAAAGCAATGAGCAGAGTAAGTACTTCCTTGATATATTTGCTTTTTGAATTCATAATAATTTCCTAAAACTATTTGCATTAATCAATTTGCTTACCTCTTCAACTTTCAATTTGCCACCATATTCATATTCTATCAGTCTAATAATTCAATTAACTTTACTAGAAATCATCAATGCATCAAAAACTGTATTAGCTACATTTGCAAGTACCTTTTCAGCTATTTCTTTCTGCAATAAAATACTCCTTCCTATTTCATTAACAAATCTAATACCGACAGAAATTCAACTTTGTAGTCGACAGCCATATTGATTTATCATATCCCTTATCATTCTAATCAACTCACCTTTCCCAGTGAACTTTCAAGCCACATCTCAAGTTTTAAACCCATATATATCTACCACACCAGAGCCCACGGCTTGCCTCTGCTGATTCATATGCCCTGGATCAGTTCATTGATAGCATATCGACCCAAGTACATCGCCTCATTCCAGTTCACTCTATTCCTTGCATACCTTTCTTCCTCCATATTCAGGTCACAATTAGTCAAAATCCTTTTCACTCCATCCTTCCATCTCTAATCCTTCTATTCCTCTATATATTTTTCACATATATTCTTTCAAACAAACACCTGATCAACACATCTTTCACCACTTCTGAAACCACATTATTCTTCCTCAATCTATTGTTCAGCTCATCACTTCCCCTTCTCAATAACAAAATTACCAAGTAAACAAGACAAAATTATAACTGTGATTTAAATACTAACCCTTGCCCCCTTTGCATCTATAAAATGCCACTATATGTGCATTTCGTCAACCCTCAAGCACCTCACCATGATCCACATTACACTGAAAATCCCAACAAAACAAATCAACAACACAGTCACCCACATTTTTTAAGAAATTCAACTTCAATACCAAAATAAATATTTCAAACATAAATTCTTTCAAATAAACACCAGATCCATACATCCTCTACCACTTCTGAAACTACATTGTTCTTTCCCAGTCTACTGTTCAGCACATGCCTTCACCTTCTCATCACAAAATTACCAGGTACACGACAAAATCATAACTCTGTACTTTAAACATTCACCTTTGCCCGCCTTGCATTTGTAAAATGCCACTATATATGCATTTTGTTAATCCTCAGGCACCTCACCATGACCCATATATACATTGAAAATGCTAATTAAACCAATAAAACACACAGTCACCCCCTTTTTATTTAAGAAATTCTACTGCAATACCATTCACTCTAGCCACCATGGCAAATTTCATTTGCAAAGGTTTCAGCACCTCTTCTCTTCACCAAATCCCTTTCCATGACTTCATGTACCACCCAAACCCAGACCACTACATCTATCATCCTATTATCAAACAGTCAACAGTCTTTCAAGACATACACTCCATCTACTCCCTTCATCACCACATGTTCCCACTTGCCCCTTTCACTGATGTTCCCATTTGCTCTCTTGTTTTTTGCACTTTATTAGCCTACTTCCAAAACATCTTCTTATTCTCCCAGAAATTTAGAGATACTCACTCCCCCAACTCTCACTTGACCTATTTTTCAACCCTGCACCTTCCTCTTGACTTGCCACTTTCTCTTATACATTTGCCAAACATTTGCACGCTCCTTGTATCCACTGCCCACGTACATCTCTTTTTCCTTTCACTAGCACATTTACTTTGTCATCCCACCACTCACTACCCTTTCTAATCTGCCTACTATCCACACTACACATGCCACAAACATCTCACACATATCTGCAATGCTTCCATAAATACCTCCCTAGTCGGTGTTTACTCTCACATTTTGCCTTTCTACACTCAATCTCTCTGAGTATTTTTCTCACAAGTTCCTTTTACAAGCACAATACTCTCAGCACTCTCTCCTCATCAACATTGTTTTTCTTTTCCTAAATCTTTTACAATCCATCACTCTCGCCGCTTCAGGATAGTGATTAGACAGCCCCCTCAGCACATATACTTCCAAAAATCTCTCTTTTACTCACCTATCAATTAATGTGTAATCCAATAATGCCAGCTGACCACCTTTCCTACTCACAAAGATATACTTATGTATGTCCCTCTTTTTTAAACAGGTATTTCCAATTACCATTCCTTTTTCAGCACACAAATCCACATGCTATTCACCATTTCCATTCATAATACTGTATACCCCATAACCCTAAGGTATACCCTCAACTGCCACATTAATCACCTTCTCATTAATATCACCCATCTCTAATACCCATCCTTTTGCATCAAAACTGCTGATGCACTCACTCAGCTGCTCCCAAAACACTTGCCTCTCAAGATCTTTCTGCTCATGGCCACGTGCATAAGCACTAATAACCACCCATCTCTCACAATCTACTTTTATTTTCACTTAAATCAGTCTACAGTTCACCTTCTTTCACTCTTTCACATGCTCCTAAAATAAGGCTTCAGCAGTAGTGCTACCCCTTCCTTACCTCTTGCTCTCTCACCAACTCCTGACTTTATTCATAACTCATTTACAAACCATTATTTCCCTTTCCCCATGAGCACTGTTTCACTCAGAGCCAGTCATCTACCTTTTTCCTAAAACTTAATATATATCTCTCCTTCCTTCTGACCTTAGTTACATCCAATCACATTTAAACATCCTAGCCTGAGCCTTCGAGGAGGATGAGCAATCCCTTCTTGGCTCCTTTTTCTGTTCCATCTTTTAGAAAATGATATACAAGGTGGGGGAAGCACGGTGGAGGCTGGGCTGGGCCTTTCCAGCTCCCCATTCCCACCCTCTGTAGTTGTATCCCAGTCATGCTGTGTTATTTCACTATTCCCCTATTACCAATTTTGCTAGACCTTTCCTCATCTGGCTCTCAAATAAAAAAGAATTCTACTGGCCAGGTGGGTTTTTGAGATGGTCAAAAACTGGGTAATAATTGCTATATTTCTCATTTCAATTTTTTGTATTTTGATGTTACAGGTGTTTTGTGTTCTTGCTAATACTGATTCACATCATCAAATCATTCTGGCACTTAAAGGTGGATTATCATATTTTCCATAATCATGTTTAAGCCATTGATAATTTTGTTTGAGTGTGGCATTTCATAAAATATAGAATCTAAGCTCAAATGCAACCACTCGCCATCAGCACAAATCAGAGAAAAAATCCAAACTCTAAATAACATCACAAATAACCCAATCACAGAAAGACAAACTGAAAACTGACTGGCACTCCATCCTCAACACAGTGAATCAAAAAACCCACAGTAACCAAATCTGGAGCATATAAAAAAGAAAAAAAGAAAAAGGAACTCTTATGACACACACATAACATTCAACTTCTACACCCACAATGTCAACTCAAAACCAATACATAAACTAAATGCCCTAAGAAACCTTCAAGACCCTATACAAATGCTACATCCACTCTACTGTAAACTATGTCTCATCTGCTTGGTCTTCCATCCTCTCAAAAGCAATTATAACAAATTTGCAAATCACATATAATAGTGCACTCAGAACAATCACTGGCTGCCTAGCAGCCACAAACACTCAGCACTTGCACAATGAAACAGACTCCACCCCTCCCAGCCAAACTGATCACCATCCCTAAAGTAGAAATAAAAGCTTACCCCTCCCTGCCTTACACTTCAGATCCCCCCACCCCTAACAAATATAACAGTGACAAAACATATTCATGCTAAAATAACCTGACAAACACTAAATAAGAGTCTTCCCAACTCAGTCTTACACTCCATTCTACCAAATATATACCCAACAGAAACCACATTTCCCAGATAGACATGAGTCACATTCTCCAGCTTATGGTATGGACATTGTCTATCACTACACCATTAGAAAAATAATTTCAACATATCCCAAGATCCTTCAAGCCCATGATGCAACTCTAAGTAAATATATCTGATGATTTCAATATTTCTTTGTCTGTCTTGTGGACTATGTTTATTCCAAGAGGTAAGTATATCTGATGATTTCAACTTTTCGTCATCTGTTGTGTGGACTAAGTTTGTTCCAGTATGTACTTCTTTGATTTCCATTAATGATCATCTCTAGATCATCTCTGTCTGCAACTCTATCTTCTCTATGGTAACTGACATTTCCTTTCTTTCTTGCGTTTAATTGTTTTTCATACTGGCTCTTGAATTTTCATCATATTCCAATGGTACTGGATGTTTAATTCCACATTTCTCGATTCTCTTATACCCTTTAACATTCGTACAGAAAAAGAAAATTTCTATTTGTGCTATGCTTTATGGGTGGATGAACCTACATTTATCTTGGCTACACTTTGTGGGTGCATAAACCTACATTCATCTAACAATATGCATATACAAAATCTTTTATATTTACATATTCACATATTTCATCATAGCATCCTCTGGCATCAAAAAATCCAAAAAGAAATGCTTTCATAAACATTTTGGTTGATTATACTCAAATTTGTCAAAGCATCTGCACCTGCTTCTCAAATAAAATTTGCACGTTTTACTGCCTTTCATCCAGTATATCAATACCCCTTTGTTTCCTTCAATTTTATATTATTTCCTGTCATTGTTTGACCTCAATTTCTTTTCACTTTGATCTGTATTACTGTTTTTTCTTTTATTTGACTTATTATCACTTTCTACTTATTTCTTTTGTATATGCTAAGTATCATATTGCCTGTAATCATGAACACCTTGATCTTTATCATTTCTGTCATTTCCCTCTGCCTTTCCTAAACTGTAAGATATGTCTTGTCTTTTTTCTCCGTGAGCATGTACTACAGTGCCAAAACTATCCAGTCTTCATTATACATTTCTTAGAACTGGCAGTCATGTTTTTCTTGTCCACATCTACACATTCAGTTTCATGTAAAATATATCTGTCCACTAAATACCATAACTTATATTTCTTACAAATGCTCGGAAAACATTTTTCAGTTACTTTATATGAGCAGCACAAAAATCTGTTTATGATAATTTTGGTTGGTATTCATGTCTTATGTTCTATATGCCTAAATACGTTTTTACTCCATATAATTTTCCTAAACTGTTTGCGTTGATCATTCTGCTTTTTATCTATCCAATTTGCTCTTTTATTCTTCTAATCAAAAAAAAAAAAAAATCATCTATTAAGTTTCATGCTAGCTCTCAAACTTTTTATTTCACTAAATTTCCTTATGCTTGCTCTCAAACTCTTTTCCACCAAATTTCCTTTCTCAATTAAGTTCAAAGCTCATGATTAAGGTCTATTTGCATTTTTTCTTGTGATCTCTCAAGTATGAAGCAATTTATTTCTTCTATGGTTTGTCTATCTAAAAGTGATATTGCTCCTTCTGTTTTAAACTGAGTGAATATTTATTTATTTCCAAATAACACTAGAACATGTTAATAGAAACACAAAGAGAGTGCAGCCACAATATTGTTTTAATACTTTACATCAGATATCAGTAAGATGAAATCTGCTGGAAGTAATTTTTGTTTACTGTATGAATAATTTCATAATAATATGAATTCTACTGTTATACCATATGAGAGAGAGAGAGAGAGAGAGAGAGAGAGAGAGAGAGAGAGAGAGAGAGAGGAGAGAGGAGAGGAGAGGAGAGGAGAGGAGAGGAGAGGAGAGGAGAGGAGAGGAGAGGAGAGAATACTGTAAGACAAAGTGGGAGGAGGAAAGAAACTTTAAAAAAAAAATATTATTGTAAACAAGGCAAATCTGGGGGTCATCAGAAAATTATTGGTTAATGAATAGCTAATCTTGCTAAGAGACTCAAAGGGAAGGAATACTGAGAATGATGAAACATGAATGGAACTGAATGATAAGTTGCAGAGTAGAAAAAACACTACTGACCCAACATTAGCAAGGAGATATGAAGAAGAGATTTGGACAGTACAGAAACCGAAATAAATTGGAATAAGCTATAAACCACCTAAAAAAAGGCTACTAATCTCTTAATGTCTCTAGACGGATATTTATGCAAAGTGAGCAATGCCTATAGATGGGTATCTACTTGTTGAGTTTCATGCCTCAATATCAGGGTTGCAACCCCAGCTTGTGAGACGAGAAATAAGTTTTGGAAAGTATAGAAACTGAAAATAATGAAACTATAGGTTATGTACCCCTTCACAACATGATAGACATATATTCATGAGAGATGATCAATGATTCTACAAGTATATTTACACAACAAGTTTATGCCTTAATTTTAAGGCTGCATGCCTAGCCTGGTTAATGGATGATGTGGGAATGCACAATAATTTCTCCCGGCAGGAATTCCTCTTCCAGCCATATCAATGAAAGCCTATTTTTAGGAGTTTTCTAAGAAGGAAACTGTATGGCTTATAGCTAGATCTAAAGGATTAAGCATATGATAAGGATTCATCTGATGATGATCTGTCTTTGTATTGTGTGGAGAGTTGACCATAATGAGGCAGGAAAGGTTTTCTACAAAAAGTGAAGGCAGTGCTGCAAGCACTCATCTGCCCTAGACAACACTGTATCTGACAATTTTACAAATTTCAGTTTTACAGTAAAAAAAAAATTGTCAATGAGTCACACTGATAATAACAAAAGATTTCTTATATAACAAAATACAATAATAATAAGAAATGAATTTTTCAGTGAAGGTAAAACAAGATAAAACAAAGACAATGGCAACCCACTTGACATTCAAGTCTCCCTTCATCCTGCACTTTGTAGAAAACTTGTGTTAAACATCTACAATGCTTCTACACATTATAAGAGTGAAAGTAGTGGACAATATAAACTTCTGAAGTGATATATGTCATTACTTTATATGGCTGAACAATATCTTTTAAACAATTTGAAAACAAATTTTTAGAGTTACAAAGGAAAAATTAGTGACATTTAATGATCATAACAGACTGATCTATATGTGGTACCTGATGGTCTCCATACATGTGCTGAGAAAAATGTGCAAGCACATTTGCGAGGCCATCCAAAATACTGTCCAATGGTCAGCAGAAGGAGGGAAAGTTCAGAAAGTGTGAAATACAGCATATGTCATTTATATACTGTAAGAAATGTCACTGGAATATTGTGTTGAACAACAGAGCAGCCTCCCTAACTGGTATAGTCTGTAAAATAAAGGAGAGAATCACAGAGAAAACAGATGACAACTTGCAAAGGAAAAACCACAGCACCTATCTGGAAGACAACACAGATTTAGAGAAAGGAAGGCATGCATTACAAATCTCCTAAACTTCTAAGACATGGTGGTCTGTACTATAAATCAGAGATGGCCAATTAGACTCTGTAATCCTAGAATGTCAGAAAGCTTTTGATACTGCACACCATCAAATATTGATTAAGATGTTAGATCTAAAGGCAGGAATATGTGGTAGACTCCTTCACCATATAGATTACCTTAATGGAAGGAAGCAAAGGATGCAGGTTAGAGGAGCGTTCTTAAAATGGTCTGAGGTCACCACTGACGTGTCATAAGGATCAATCTTGAGCCCATAGCTCTTCTTGGTTTATATAAATGACTTGCCTGCTGGACTGGATTCTTACCTTACATATCTGTAGATGGTGCCAGTTGAGAGAAAATTAATAGGATTATTGCATCAACTTATGAGGGAACCTGGTAAAACTCCAAAGCTGGTCCAATAAATGGTTAATTACATTCCCTCTGCTAATGAACAGATTAATGATGATGGGACACAGTGAGAGACAGCCTGGTACAATTATCATCTAGTGCAAAATGAACTGCAATAATCTGAATAAGAGAAAGACCTAGTCGTTGATAATTAATGTGCCTTACCTAATGCCAGATCTCAATATCAAGAAAACTGTGAAATAGGCAAATTGTCTCCTGGAACATGGTAGAATCACATTACAGTAAGTGGATAAAGAAAAGTCTAGTACACTATTCACAATGAAAGTTACACTAAAAGTGGATTTTGTGCCTATTAAGTCTAGTCATGACACCTAAAGAAGCATCAAGATCTACTTGAGAAGGGTCCAGAAAAAGGCAACTATGACAGTACCTAAATTAGGAGAGCTGAATTAAAATGAGGTTTACAAATCTGTCCATCATGGAGGAGAAGAGAGACAGAGATATGTGAACCTAATTACAGCATTCTTCAAGTTTCTAAATCAGCTGGGTGATACAGACAAAGAACACTCCTTCTTGAGACAATGCCAAAGTAAGCAGGGCCATGACAAGAATCTTTGCATAAAACTGGTTAAAAAGGATGCTGAGAAGGTTACTTGATGATAATATAATAAAGTTCAAGAAAAGGGGCCTTGTGAGTGTAGACTCTCCTGTGCTGGTATGAATTCATTAGGGTCATAAGCCATATATGTGTCAAAGCATTTTAACCCTTAAATTGTGGTTAACACCAAGTAACATTTTATATACAAATAGCAGCCAACATCAATTGGTGTTTTAATTTTTCCTGCCACTGTTTTTGAATACAACTGATTTATCATGCCACTGGAACCTTATAGAGATCTCTTTCACTGCCATGGAGGTGTAGAAAAAAATTCTGTTCTCACTATCACTACAGTCATCAACTTGCAGGTCATGCATACATGGAGACCCCACAGGAAATACATAGGCTGTAGGATTATGATCACTTATCACATGTAATAATTAGTGAGAAATATGAAGAAGAATAACACAGAGAATAAGTGACTAAGTGATTTTAACAGGATTCTGTAAGATGGAGGGAGCCTAAAACGGGAGGCCAGCACCTGCGTCTCTACTACCCTTGCACTCAGCCTTTGTTGAAAGGGAAGAAATTACATCATAACCTTGCCATATTTTCTCTTCAAGATATCCTGGAATGATGGGGGACTTTGGCAATAGATGACATCAACGTGGGAGAATATTTCCAAAGAAAAATCACCTCTAATATCCAACCCACATGTGCCAGCCACTCTCCCTTCTTACACCCATTTCTAGTGTGAGCAGTGTTAATTTCTAAATATTTTCATGTTATTCACTTCAAGCACTGTGCCTGTGTATGAAGTGAGAGGTGAGTGTGGAAAAAAAAATTCCCACTTTCTCTCCTCACTCATCTTTATTGTGTGCAGAGCAATATTTCTAAAAATATTTACATGTTATTCACCATCACTGCTGCATATATTTATGAAAAAAGAGTGGAGTATGAAACAAAGTGCAAGAGATAGAAAGTTTAGCAACCCACTGTCTCTCCACAAAGTGTCAACTTACTGATGATGCCCTGACTTGGTGGCAGGTCATGCCAGGTGGCCTCACCCGACCTAATAGTCCCCAGATAAACAAGTTTGTTGGTCCAACCTATGACCAAACCTGTAATATTACCCCATGGCATCCATGTTCTTTGTTTGGCAGGGGCAGATCAAAAGATGTCGCTTATCATACATGACCTGACACTTTCCATAAGAAAAGCCGCTCTCTGTCCACAAACATGGAGAGAGGTCAGAGCTTGCGATATTTGACTGCAATGACTGACCTCCCCACCTCTTATCTACTTGGTTATCACTGCAGTCAGGCAAGTGAATCGCTTAAAACAAGTGTACCACTCCAGTACCTGAAGTCTTGTTGATGCGACACCAGACTTGAGCCGTGTTTAAGGTGCCCGTAGAAGTCCTAACATGACTCCTGAAGTTTTATCTTCCTAGCAGGTTTCACTGTGGTGTCTCATCTCTGATGCCTATCATCACCAGCATTGAGGTTCCAGTTTCCAAGACCATCTCTTATTTCTCAACCTGCTAAAACAGACCTCTCCTTTCCCACTGTCATCCCGCACCTCCAGTAGCTCAGTGCCCCAGGAATATTTCACCTTATGCAACTTAATCAGTAAAGTGTTGTTGTTTAATGTGCTTATGTGCCCCTCTCTAAGTTATACCACTCCAACAGTCCACAACTAGAACACCCGCTGAAAAAGAAACAAAACATCCAAGTCCACAATTAATGGGAACGGTTAGAAATGTCAACAACACTCCTTCCGTCCCTCTAAAAGCTCTGAACCAAGCCAACATAAAGGTATCCGAACATAATTTTGAGTCCATTATTTTTCCTCACTTTGCAAGCTAATCTATCACTTCCCACAAGAGACATTTTTCTTTTGCAAACCCCATGATTGACTTTTTTTCTACCATGCCTGAAATTTAGGAATTCATTGGCAAATTACAATGCTTTCAAATTTTCCATGCTTTCCATGAACTCTTTTACATCCCATCTTACTGGTGTTGGGACTAGAGTGTCCTCCACTGTGCTATGAAAACAATCATGAACTTGTTATTCAGCTTCACATTTCCAATCCTCTGAATCCTTAGCATGATTAACCATGAAGTTCTTTATCCAACAATTTACTCTACATGAATTTGTTCAAAAGCTCTTGCCATCCACAGTATTCTTTTCAAAGCATCTCTGAACTCTTCTGATCTTCCAAGCATACACACATGAGCATGCATGGGCACACTTGGTTACTTGATATCCATAATAATGTGGTGCATATTTTTCTGATGTTCTTTTGTATGTTAGTATGCCTGATTGTCTGTTTATGAATTTACACATTTTTTTTCTATATTTTGTATGAAAGAGTTTAGATGCATGTCTAATTTTCTTTCTGTGTCTGTAATCCTAGCTGTCATCCATCCCTCACATAACCTGTACATGTTAATGCACCGAACAACTAATCTAAAAGAACTATCTGTGATGGTTTCCAAATGGATCAGTAATTTTCATTTCATAAAATTCTAACTTATAAGGATGCTGTTCACCATGTCGAATTGTGCCTAAAATCAATAAACTTGTTTGAGAGACCATGAGAACAGAGGTATAAAAACCAAGATCACCGAGAAAAGGTCCTTCCTTATTCTTGACATTTTAATCAAAACATAAATACAAAGCAGTTTAACAAAACAGTCAAAGCTTTCTAGGTAACAATAATTCAGTAGTTCCTGATGACACTATCATCAGAAAAATTATTGGATCATTTTGTGTTTGCTCTACCAGCTGAGAAAGAACACAAAAATATATTCATCTCGGTAACCCATCCTAAATTCTTTCCTAAACACCTCATCTGAGGAAAGGTTACATATTAACACCTGATTTCATATGCTCCAATTATGCAAATCTGAACATAAGTCACTACACCTGGAGATGTTAAGACAAAACAAAGATAGTCATGATTACTTTGAAGCCAAATCTGAATACTGAGGTGCAGAAGACCACTAAGGTCAGTCAATTTTGATTCCTGTCTCATACAATGACTCTGCTAACTATCATCAGTAATTACATTAGTCATTATGTGGTTCTAGTATTTGCTCTGACTTGTTTTCAAGCAGCATTTGCATGCAATATTAACGATTAGCTCACGTAAACTATAACAGAGCTCGCATCTTTGTGGGAGTACTCCACAATGGCGCTTATTAACAATAAAAATTTCAAAATGACATCACAAATCCCTAATCTGTTTATTCAAGTTTTGCTATTGGAGCAAATATGTCTTGTAGAATGCTGGGATAATTTTGATCACACTAGGGAGAGTAAATGGTTTACATACATGGTCTGTAACATAATGTGTCCATTAACTAACACTGGGGGGCTCACATTTATGCATAACCTTACTTGGAAACTCATCTTTCTAACACTTTAGATACTCACAATTCAATCGATCTACAATTGATTCTAATGCTGCATTCATCAACCAATTTATGATGTGCTTATAATCCACTCTTTGAGGGACATGCAATTCAAGCTTTGATTTTGTTCTAAGTTTTCTAACAGACTCACAACTCACTTATTAGTGGATTTTCAAAAGCAATGACTACTGACCAGACTGCATTTTGCTGTATCTTATTCTATGAGATAAAGAATGTCTGTGAATGTTACACCGCAATACTGCATATTTTCTTTCATTAAACATTTTCCATTCTTTGGCAATACCATTGGCTATCGTTTTTAAAGATGGTGCACTGTGCAACATCAAGATCATACAAACTGGCTCTGACTTTAAACACTGTGCAATATCATGATCATATAAAATTTTGACTTTAAGTAGCTTTTTCACCTAACAGGTCACAGTTACATATATATATCATGAATAAAAATCAGTATCATACAAAAAGACACAAAAGAGAAGGTAATAATCCCTCTACAAATGTATATACATAAGTCTTACAGCAGTACAACATGGTGGGGGCTTGATGCTGACAGCACATTCTTGAATTGTCAGAGCCTCTCCCAGCACCAAGTACAGCACACTGTTATACAATAACTTACTCTTACAATGAATCCTTTGCAAAGCTACTGTCATCTACTCTTTCAAACTCACACTACTATGCCTCACATTTATCTAAAATCTACTCTCACTAAACGCTTATGCTAATCCCCAACTGCTCTTACTTTAAAACCATTGTGCACTCATAACATTTCCTGTTCACCTGCTGCTTTATGTACTGCTTGACCCATTTTTCAATCCTTCCCAACTTTTCCAGTTACTCTTAAAAAATCTATCTGTGTCAAGAAATTTAGTCATCAAATAAACACACCAATGACAACCTACTCCTATAACTATCCTGTACCTATCAAACACTAAATCATTTGGTCATATACCCAAAGAATCACTTGTTTCTTAACCTGCCATCTCCCCTACCATGTCACCCATTGCTTTCCCCACTAATCTGCCCACCCACCATTCAACCCACTACCTTCAGGCCACCAACTACAACACCTAAGTTCTACATCCCTCTGCTAAACCTGTCAGTTCCAAAACTATGTATTTCTAACCTTCTATCCCTCAATTAACCCCATAACGTCTCCAAATGGACAATTATCTAAGATGAATGAAGCTTCTAGAGGAATAATTGCATCCATTTCAAGACTGCACACCAAGCCTGAGGTTGTAGTATGCAATAAAATCTCCCCACAGCCAGTCATCCTCAAGCCATGTCAATAAGAGCACATTTTTGCGAGTTTTCTGGAGTAGAAACTGAGTGGCTTCTAGTTAGATTTAAAGAACCAAGCAGATGATCATCTAGAATCATTTGACAATGGTGATCTTCATCCTGAATTACTTGACAAAGATGATCTATCTTCAGACATTTGGAGAGTGATTTTATGGAAACCAACTCTTCCAGCACTGTAATTTGACCTATATGAGGAATGAAAGGGCTTTCTCGCAAAAGTGATAGCAATGTTGCCAATGCCTACCTGACAACACTGAAATTGTTGGTAATTTACAAACATGTAGTTTTGGTGCTATGACAAAATCATCAATGAATCACACTGATTGTTACATGAAAAAATTTATCATATATGATAAAACATTATAATAACCAGTAATAAATTTTTTGGTGTAGGTAAAAGAAACAATAAAGCATGCACAGTGGCAACTTACTTGACACTTAAGCCTTACTCCCACATTTTTCAATGCAAAGTGCTGAAACATCTAAAAATAATCCTAAACATTATTAGATTGAAAGTAGTGGATGAAATATACCTATGAAGTGATGTCTTCAACTTTTATGTGAACATCTTTGAAACTGTAAAGTTCAATTTCTTTTGAGCAACTTGAAAAACAATGAATTTTGAGGGTTGAGAGGAAAACTGAATGAGACGTTAAGGGGTTAACAACCATTTCTTACTGACCCAAACTTTCATTCCTATTTTTAATGCAATCTAATAACTTCCTTCATGCTAACCCCTCACAAATTCTTGTTCTATAATATTCCATCTCCCATTCAACAACTTGACAGCAACCCTAGCTGTAGATGAGCATCTACAGGGTATACTTCATGGGCTTACCTCTCCAGAAGAGGGTTTCATTGCACACCAACGTCCTGTTCATGATGATGTAGGCATTAAGGGCCCGCAGCGTGCTTGACTTGGCCAGGGACTTGCCATTGTCGGAATCGGTGCTGTTGAGCCAGTAGTATTTCAATTCCCGCTGCTCATATGATACTGTCAGGGGTACAAACCAGCAGGTGAATTACAGGAGTGCTGAATAGCCCAGATGTGTGACAATGCTGACTGGCTAAGAAGCAAATTACATCTAAGTCACTACCAGTAATGTAATTCTTTGTTTGTCTTGACTGGTTTAAGTGTTGAGGCAGGAGATAGAAATTTATTACATGTGAATGCGCTTCAGCAATGTTACAATGACTCAGCCTCAATAATGATTATTAACAACAATGGCAAAGAAAGTAAATAAACATGAAAAGACAGTCAAACAAGAGGAAACATCACAAATAATTGCAACTGAATCATATATTTCATAAAAAAATGTATGTGCCAAATAATATAACAAAGGTGCTCAAGAAGTATAAATATCATGCGCAACATAAATAAGCCTACAAGGTACTTTCACTACCCATCTACATCAAATGACTATTTTCCATAAAGTCCTACTATAACCCTGACCTTAAATTCAACCTTATCTCTCTGGCTTCAAAATGACTACAGCAACAGACCATCTGTTCTGTGGACCACAAGTAATGCTTAACCATCAGTCCCACATAATATATCACAATATACAGCAAAGTATGGGTGGGTGGGTCAGTGAGTTGATGGATGAATTGAGGGATGTATAAAGACAAAATGGATGGATGAATAAATGACAGGACCAATGGATGGATGGAGAGAGTAACAGCCAGCATGGACACTGTGGAAAAGCCAGTGAAAATTCTAGAAGGATCCTAATCAATCTGTGGAAGCTCTGCACATCTGCAAATCATAAATATATGTACATAACCAGATGGAGATAGGCAGTTAAAATTATCAAAAACTGAACAGAAATGGAAACACTGATATGTGAACCTTTAAAATTGGTATGCAAAACCTTCTAATATACTTTAACTCAAGTGTCTAAATTCAGTACAGTATTTTCTTCCCTTTAACAAATATTAATCATCTTACTCTTTCTTGTTTTCTTTCCACAGTACCTATATTTCTAAATCTCTGAAGCCCATTCCCTATGGGAACTCCCATCAAGGTGATGACCACAGCAAGAGAGTTTCTACTTAATCCCTTTCCTTACTTGCCTCCCTTGCATACACCATTATACGCTCTCTTCCAACATTTCTCTCTTTCCAGTACTCTTCCACTCTATACCCCATGTCACAGGTAGTCTTCCTCTCACACTAACCTCATCAATCATACTATCATGCAGCTTCCTTGTAAACTTCCCATCTTGCATTTTTTCCACATGCCTAAACCACCTCAAAGTATTACTTTCCACAGGTATATTAGAGAAGATATTGAATCTCCTACTCCCTTCACAGCTATCCACACCTATCATATCTCGTTCTCCCCATTGTTCTTCCGTTTTGTTAGCTTTCTTTCTAAATCTTTAATATTGTACGTTAACCTAACAAACTTGTTTTCCTTTAACACTCTATCCACTTTCTTTCATTATACTTGATTGCTGTTTCCCGCATCAGCAAGGTAGCACCAGAAAACAGACAAAGAAAGACCCATCCACTCATATACACATATATAAACACACACACCCATACATGCATATATACATACATAAACATACACATAAACAGACATATACACATGTACATATTCATACTCGCCTTCATCCATTCCCGGAGCCACCCCATCCCACAGGAAACAGCATTACCATCCCCTGCATCAACGAGGTAGCACCAGGAAAACATACAAAAAAAGCCACACTCGTTCACAAATAGTCTCTAGCTGTTATGTGTAATGCACCGAAACCACAACTCCCTATGCACATCCAGCCTCTCCATGGTTTACCCAAAATGTTTCACATGCCCTGGTTCAGTCTGCTGACTGCATGTTGACCCTGGTGTACCAAATCGTTCCAATTCACTCTATTCCTTGCACATCTCTCACTCTCCTGCATGTTCAGGCACCAATTGCTCAAAAATCTTTTTCAATCCATCCTTAAACCTCCAATTTGGTCTCCTGCTTCTCATTGTTCCCTCAACTTCAGACATACATCCTCTTTGTCAACCTTTTCTCACTCATTCTCTCCTTATTTTCAAATAATTTCAACACACCCTCTTCTGCTCTCTCAACTTCACTCTTGATTACCACACTTCTCTTTTACTCTTTCATTATTTACAAGATCAAACCACCTCACACCACATACTCTCCTCAAACATTTCATTTCCAATGCATCCACCCTCTTCCGTACAACCCTATCTAAAGCCCATGCCTCACAACCATATAATATTGTTGGAACTACTATGCCTTCAAACATTCCCATTTTTGCTTTCCGAGAAAACGTTTTCTCTTTCCACACATTCTTCATCACTCCCAGATCCTTCATTCCCTTCCCCACCTTCGACTCACTTCCACTTCCATGGTTCCATTCGCTGCTCAATCCACTCCCAGATATCTAAAACACTTCACTTCTCCAGTTTTTCTCCATTCAAACTCGCATCCTATCTAACTTGTCACTTAAACCCTGCTGAACGTAATAACCTTCTCTTATTCACAATTGCTCTCAATTTTCTCCTTTCACACAATTTTCCAAACTCAGTCACCAACTTCTGCAGTTTCTCACTTGAATCAGCCACCAGTGCTGTATCACTGGCAAACAACTGAGTCACTTCCCACGCTCTCTCATTCCCAACAGACTGCATACTCGCCCTCTCCCTCCAAAACTCTTGCATTTACCTCCCTAACCAAATTAAACAACCATGGGGACATCACACACCCCTACTGCAGACCGACCTTCACTGGGAATCAATCACTCTTCTCTCTTCCTATTAGTACACATGCCTTACATCCTTGACAAAAACTTTTCACGCTGCTTCTAGTAGCTTACCTTCCACAATGTATACTTTTAAGACCTTCCAAAAAGCATCTCAATCAACCCTATCATATGCCTTTTCCAGATCCATAAATGCCACATACAAATCCATCTGTTTTTCTAAGTATTTCTCACATACATTCTTCAAAGCAAACATCTTATCCACACATCCTCTACCACTTCTGAAACCACACTGCTCTTCCCCAATATCGATGCTCTGTACATGCCTTCACCCTCTCAATCAATACCCTCCCATATAATTTTCCAGGAATACTCAACAAACTTATGCCTCTTTAGTTTGAACACTCACTTTTATCCCCGTAGCCTCTGTACAATGGCACTATACATGCACTCTGCCAATCCTCAGGCACTTCACCATGATCCATACATACATGTAATAATATATTCTTCCTCTCATCCAGTGTCATACTGCACACAAACTGTACGTATAATTCACCACATTACATTAAAGTAAATTTTTACACAATTAAAATATGGATTAATAATGCATAGCTCCTTTTAGCACCGTAAATAATTACAGGAATCTTATTACTATCTGCACTGTTACAAATGTGTCCATGCAACTTTACCTTAGATGCATGACTCTAACCATCCCCTGCTATCTTTTAAAACTCTAACATCTCTCAAACTTTCTGGACATTGTACTTCTTCCAATCCTTCCTTGATCTTACGGGAGGATTTGGCCACCATAAATGCAAACCTCAACTTAAGCACTCTGTAGATCATGTACAAAGACCTCCAGCCTATTACATACACAATTCATTATCTTCTAAATATAATTTCATCGACTTTTAGGATGACACACAAGTATAAATCTCAAAAAACCTTAATGGCATGCAAATTGTGAAGTTAATGGAAAATACTACAAGACATAGGGCAATAAAAAAAATCTTTTTTGAGGTCAAAGAAAACACTCATTAATCCTGAAAGAGAAGTAAATAACACACAGAAAACCTCAGATAAAGCAACAGATAAGTCTACATAAATGTGGCAAGGAATACGAAGTGTAAGGAGAGTGAAGTACTTACTACTCTCCATGGAGAAGGTGCAGAATGGGTCATCAAATGGAAATTTGTTGAGGTTGCCCTCACATGACAAAATGAGGTACCTCCTGTGGGAAGGAAAAGTTACACTTAGTTCTGCTTTATGGTCATAATAGTATGTGGTTATGAATATTTATGTATCCATCTATTTATAATCTTTTTTAGGACCAATACCTACAACAGATTTCAGGTGTTACCCAGGACCTTTTAAAGGCTCCTGTAGTTGAAGGCTGTACTATTTCCAGTAGCAGGGAAATGTAGACCCCTTTATTAAGAAGTTCTTTGATGAGACTACAGCCTTAACAAAAGTGACTTTTCAACTGGTTTGACCTCATTTAAAAAAACTGTTGTTATGAACATAAATGAATATACAAGTAAAATAAATGAATGCCATTAAAGGGCTCCATCTGCTTGTGACTAACTCATTTAATAACACTGTTGTTATGAACATAAATGAATATACAAGTAAAAGTGAATGAATGCCATTAAAGGACTCCATCTGCATGTGATATGGGTGATATGATCATTAATGGACAAAAAGGAGTACAATCTCAGTAAAAGTGAATGAATGCCATTAAAGGACTCCATCTGCATGTGATATGGGTGATATGATCATCAATGGACAAAAAGGAGTACAATCTCACTAAGGAACTTATTATTCCGAAGGAATCTATCATTTCCATGCTATTTACTGTAACAACCTTGAAGCTGCAGGATCCTGGTAGAAGGGGTCCTAAGATTGAATGATAATAAATACATATGTCCTTTTTATACTTTATAACCTTTTCCACTTTAGTTAAGTAGCATTGGGAATAAATGAACACTGGTCTCATTAGCACACATCTGATGTCAAGCTCTTATATATAATGTAATGAAACCAGAGAATACCCATCTACAGCCAAGCCCTACATACATACAGTCTATGACTTTACCTTAACTGCTTTGTATTCCCCAACTAATCTAATTGATTCTATCCAATGCATGCCTGCTATCCTGATTGTTCTGGTTCCCACATCTTAAAATCTCCACTATTGTATCCTTCATCTTTTCAGTCTCTAACTTCCCCTTGTCCCTCTTCTTCTGACACATACAACATTTGTCAGCATACTCCAGTGATTAGTATTTGTGTGTTTTAGGGAGAGATTTTATATATGTGTTGCCCTGTCTCTTAATCTTGCATATACATACCATATCTTTACTCCTATGTGTATATGTATGCATACATACACACATACACACCCTACCCTATGCCAGGTACCCATTTTACTGACCAGTCCCTCAGGAAGAATGAACAGCTGGATGGACTGTGGACTAGCTGCTGCAACCAGTATTCAAACCTAAGGGAGTATGATCCCAGGCAGCCTGTGCCTGCATGACAGTCAGTAATGGTAAACACCAGCATAAATGAATTTAAGTACGTATGCAAGTATGCCATGTACCCATTTTACTGACTAATCCCTCGGGAAGGATGAACAGCTGGATGGACTGTGGACTATCTGCTGCAACCAGTATTCAAACCTAAGGGAGTTTGATCCCAGGCAGCCCGTGCCTGTATGACAGTCAGTAATGGTAAACACTTCAGCAGAGATGAATTTGAGTTCGCTCTTGTTGTTCGCTGATGATACAGCGCTGGTGGCTGATTCATGTGAGAAACTGCAGAAGCTGGTGACTGAGTTTGGTAAAGTGTGTGAAAGAAGAAAGTTAAGAGTAAATGTGAATAAGAGCAAGGTTATTAGGTACAGTAGGGTTGAGGGTCAAGTCAATTGGGAGGTAAGTCTGAATGGAGAAAAACTGGAGGAAGTAAAGTGTTTTAGATATCTGGGAGTGGATCTGGCAGCGGATGGAACCATGGAAGCGGAAGTGGATCATAGGGTGGGGGAGGGGGCGAAAATTCTGGGAGCCTTAAAGAATGTGTGGAAGTCGAGAGCATTATCTCGGAAAGCAAAAATGGGTATGTTTGAAGGAATAGTGGTTCCAACAATGTTGTATGGTTGCGAGGCGTGGGCTATGGATAGAGTTGTGCGCAGGAGGATGGATGTGCTGGAAATGAGATGTTTGAGGACAATGTGTGGTGTGGGGTGGTTTGATCAAGTAAGTAACGTAAGGGCAAGAGAGATGTGTGGAAATAAAAAGAGCGTGGTTGAGAGAGCAGAAGAGGGTGTTTTGAAATGGTTTGGGCACATGGAGAGAATGAGTGAGGAAAGATTGACCAACAGGATATATGTGTCGGAGGTGGAGGGAACGAGGAGAAGTGGGAGACCAAATTGGAGGTGGAAAGATGGAGTGAAAAAGATTTTGTGTGATCGGGGCCTGAACATGCAGGAGGGTGAAAGGAGGGCAAGGAATAGAGTGAATTGGATCGATGTAGTATACCGGGGTCGACGTGCTGTCAGTGGATTGAATCAGGGCATGTGAAGCATCTGGGGTAAACCATGGAAAGTTCTCAGCAAATGTAGGTTTGTGGAAGGGGTGTGAGATGTCTCCATGGTTGTTTAATTTGTATATGGATGGCGTTGTTAGGGAGGTGAATGAAAGAGTTTTGGAAAGGGGGGCAAGTATACAGTCTGTTGGGGATGAGAGAGCTTGGGAAGTGAGTCAGTTGTTGTTCGCTGATGATACAGCACTGGCAGCTGATTGATGTGAGAAACTGCAGAAGCTGGTGATTGAGTTTGGTAAAGTGTATGAAAGAAGAAAGTTGAGAGTAAATGTGAATAAGAGCAAGGTTATTAGGTACAGTAGGGTTGAGGGTCAAGTCAATTGGGAGGTAAGTTTGAATGGAGAAAAACTGGAGGAAGTGAAGTGTTTTAGATATCTGGGAGTGGATTTGGCAGCGGATGGAACCATGGATGCGGAAGTGGGTCATAGGGTGGGGGAGGGGGCAAAAATTCTGGGAGCATTGAAGAATGTGTGGAAGTCGAGAACTTTATCTCGGAAAGCAAAAATGGGTATGTTTGAAGGAATAGTGGTTCCGACAATGTTGTATGGTTGTGAGGCGTGGGCTATGGATAGAGTTGTGCGCAGGAGGGTGGATGTGCTGGAAATGAGATGTCTGAGGACAATATGTGGTGTGAGGTGGTTTGATCGAGTAAGTAATAATAGGGTAAGAGAGATGTGCGGTAATAAAAAGAGTGTGGTTGAGAAAGCAGAAGAAGGTGTTTTGAAATGGTTTGGTCACATGGAGAGAATGAGTGAGGAGAGATTGACTAAGAAGATATATGTGTCAGAGGTGGAGGGAACGAGAAGTGGGAGACCAAATTGGAGGTGGAAGGATGGAGTGAAAAAGATTTTGAGTGATCGGGGCCTGAACATGCAGGAGGGTGAAAGGCACGCAAGGAATAGAGTGAATTGGAACGATGTGGTATACCGGGGTCGAAGTGCTGTCAATGAATTGAAGCATGGCATGTGAAGCGTCTGGGGTAAACCATGGAAAGTAGTGTGGGGCCTGGATGTGGAAGGGGAGCTGTGGTTTTGGTGCATTATTACATGACAGCTAGAGACTGAGTGTGAACGAATGTGTCCTTTATTGTCTTTTCCTAGCGCTACCTCGCACACATGAGGGGGGAGGGGGTTGTTATTTCATGTGTGATGGGGTGATGATGGGAATTAATAAGGGCAGACAGTATGAATTATGTACATGGGTATATATATATATGTCTGTGTGTGTATATATATGTATATGTTGAGATGTATAGGTATGTATTTTTGTGTGTGTGGATGTGTATGTATATACATGTGTATGTGGGTGGGTTGGGCCATTCTTTCATCTGTTTCCTTGCGCTACCTCGCTAACGCGGGAGACAGCGACAAAGCAAAATAAATAAACATAAATATCTAAAACACTTTACTTCCTCCAGTTTTTCTCCATTCAAACTTACCTCCCAATTGACTTGACCCTCAACCCTACTATACCTAATAACCTTGCTCTTATTCACATTTACTCTTAACTTTCTTCTTTCACACCTTTAACAAACTCAGTCACCAGCTTCTGCAGTTTCTCACATGAATCAGCCACCAGCGCTGTATCATCAGCGAACAACAACTGACTCACTTCCCAAGCTTTCTCATCCACAACAGACTGCATAGTTGCCCCCCCTTCCAAAACTCTTGCTTTTACCTCCCTAAACCAAAAATTAAACAACCATGGGACACACACACCCCTCGCAACCCCCTTCACTGGAAAAATCACTTTCTCTTTCCTTTTAGTACAATGCCTTACATTTTGAAAAAACTTTTCCCCTGCTTCTAACTTCCTTTCCAAAATAATTTTAAACCTTCCAAAAAGCATCTCTCAACCCTATCATATCCCTTTTTTCCAGACCCAAAAATCCCACATACAAATCCCACCCTGTTTTCTAAGATTTCTCACATACATTCTTCAAAGCAAACATCTTATCCACACATCCTCTACCACTTCTGAAACCACACTGCTCTTCCCCAATATCGATGCTCTGTACATGCCTTCACCCTCTCAATCAATACCCTCCCATATAATTTTCCAGGAATACTCAACAAACTTATGCCTCTTTAGTTTGAACACTCACTTTTATCCCCGTAGCCTCTGTACAATGGCACTATACATGCACTCTGCCAATCCTCAGGCACTTCACCATGATCCATACATACATGTAATAATATATTCTTCCTCTCATCCAGTGTCATACTGCACACAAACTGTACGTATAATTCACCACATTACATTAAAGTAAATTTTTACACAATTAAAATATGGATTAATAATGCATAGCTCCTTTTAGCACCGTAAATAATTACAGGAATCTTATTACTATCTGCACTGTTACAAATGTGTCCATGCAACTTTACCTTAGATGCATGACTCTAACCATCCCCTGCTATCTTTTAAAACTCTAACATCTCTCAAACTTTCTGGACATTGTACTTCTTCCAATCCTTCCTTGATCTTACGGGAGGATTTGGCCACCATAAATGCAAACCTCAACTTAAGCACTCTGTAGATCATGTACAAAGACCTCCAGCCTATTACATACACAATTCATTATCTTCTAAATATAATTTCATCGACTTTTAGGATGACACACAAGTATAAATCTCAAAAAACCTTAATGGCATGCAAATTGTGAAGTTAATGGAAAATACTACAAGACATAGGGCAATAAAAAAAATCTTTTTTGAGGTCAAAGAAAACACTCATTAATCCTGAAAGAGAAGTAAATAACACACAGAAAACCTCAGATAAAGCAACAGATAAGTCTACATAAATGTGGCAAGGAATACGAAGTGTAAGGAGAGTGAAGTACTTACTACTCTCCATGGAGAAGGTGCAGAATGGGTCATCAAATGGAAATTTGTTGAGGTTGCCCTCACATGACAAAATGAGGTACCTCCTGTGGGAAGGAAAAGTTACACTTAGTTCTGCTTTATGGTCATAATAGTATGTGGTTATGAATATTTATGTATCCATCTATTTATAATCTTTTTTAGGACCAATACCTACAACAGATTTCAGGTGTTACCCAGGACCTTTTAAAGGCTCCTGTAGTTGAAGGCTGTACTATTTCCAGTAGCAGGGAAATGTAGACCCCTTTATTAAGAAGTTCTTTGATGAGACTACAGCCTTAACAAAAGTGACTTTTCAACTGGTTTGACCTCATTTAAAAAAACTGTTGTTATGAACATAAATGAATATACAAGTAAAATAAATGAATGCCATTAAAGGGCTCCATCTGCTTGTGACTAACTCATTTAATAACACTGTTGTTATGAACATAAATGAATATACAAGTAAAAGTGAATGAATGCCATTAAAGGACTCCATCTGCATGTGATATGGGTGATATGATCATTAATGGACAAAAAGGAGTACAATCTCAGTAAAAGTGAATGAATGCCATTAAAGGACTCCATCTGCATGTGATATGGGTGATATGATCATCAATGGACAAAAAGGAGTACAATCTCACTAAGGAACTTATTATTCCGAAGGAATCTATCATTTCCATGCTATTTACTGTAACAACCTTGAAGCTGCAGGATCCTGGTAGAAGGGGTCCTAAGATTGAATGATAATAAATACATATGTCCTTTTTATACTTTATAACCTTTTCCACTTTAGTTAAGTAGCATTGGGAATAAATGAACACTGGTCTCATTAGCACACATCTGATGTCAAGCTCTTATATATAATGTAATGAAACCAGAGAATACCCATCTACAGCCAAGCCCTACATACATACAGTCTATGACTTTACCTTAACTGCTTTGTATTCCCCAACTAATCTAATTGATTCTATCCAATGCATGCCTGCTATCCTGATTGTTCTGGTTCCCACATCTTAAAATCTCCACTATTGTATCCTTCATCTTTTCAGTCTCTAACTTCCCCTTGTCCCTCTTCTTCTGACACATACAACATTTGTCAGCATACTCCAGTGATTAGTATTTGTGTGTTTTAGGGAGAGATTTTATATATGTGTTGCCCTGTCTCTTAATCTTGCATATACATACCATATCTTTACTCCTATGTGTATATGTATGCATACATACACACATACACACCCTACCCTATGCCAGGTACCCATTTTACTGACCAGTCCCTCAGGAAGAATGAACAGCTGGATGGACTGTGGACTAGCTGCTGCAACCAGTATTCAAACCTAAGGGAGTATGATCCCAGGCAGCCTGTGCCTGCATGACAGTCAGTAATGGTAAACACCAGCATAAATGAATTTAAGTACGTATGCAAGTATGCCATGTACCCATTTTACTGACTAATCCCTCGGGAAGGATGAACAGCTGGATGGACTGTGGACTATCTGCTGCAACCAGTATTCAAACCTAAGGGAGTTTGATCCCAGGCAGCCCGTGCCTGTATGACAGTCAGTAATGGTAAACACTTCAGCAGAGATGAATTTGAGTTCGCTCTTGTTGTTCGCTGATGATACAGCGCTGGTGGCTGATTCATGTGAGAAACTGCAGAAGCTGGTGACTGAGTTTGGTAAAGTGTGTGAAAGAAGAAAGTTAAGAGTAAATGTGAATAAGAGCAAGGTTATTAGGTACAGTAGGGTTGAGGGTCAAGTCAATTGGGAGGTAAGTCTGAATGGAGAAAAACTGGAGGAAGTAAAGTGTTTTAGATATCTGGGAGTGGATCTGGCAGCGGATGGAACCATGGAAGCGGAAGTGGATCATAGGGTGGGGGAGGGGGCGAAAATTCTGGGAGCCTTAAAGAATGTGTGGAAGTCGAGAGCATTATCTCGGAAAGCAAAAATGGGTATGTTTGAAGGAATAGTGGTTCCAACAATGTTGTATGGTTGCGAGGCGTGGGCTATGGATAGAGTTGTGCGCAGGAGGATGGATGTGCTGGAAATGAGATGTTTGAGGACAATGTGTGGTGTGGGGTGGTTTGATCAAGTAAGTAACGTAAGGGCAAGAGAGATGTGTGGAAATAAAAAGAGCGTGGTTGAGAGAGCAGAAGAGGGTGTTTTGAAATGGTTTGGGCACATGGAGAGAATGAGTGAGGAAAGATTGACCAACAGGATATATGTGTCGGAGGTGGAGGGAACGAGGAGAAGTGGGAGACCAAATTGGAGGTGGAAAGATGGAGTGAAAAAGATTTTGTGTGATCGGGGCCTGAACATGCAGGAGGGTGAAAGGAGGGCAAGGAATAGAGTGAATTGGATCGATGTAGTATACCGGGGTCGACGTGCTGTCAGTGGATTGAATCAGGGCATGTGAAGCATCTGGGGTAAACCATGGAAAGTTCTCAGCAAATGTAGGTTTGTGGAAGGGGTGTGAGATGTCTCCATGGTTGTTTAATTTGTATATGGATGGCGTTGTTAGGGAGGTGAATGAAAGAGTTTTGGAAAGGGGGGCAAGTATACAGTCTGTTGGGGATGAGAGAGCTTGGGAAGTGAGTCAGTTGTTGTTCGCTGATGATACAGCACTGGCAGCTGATTGATGTGAGAAACTGCAGAAGCTGGTGATTGAGTTTGGTAAAGTGTATGAAAGAAGAAAGTTGAGAGTAAATGTGAATAAGAGCAAGGTTATTAGGTACAGTAGGGTTGAGGGTCAAGTCAATTGGGAGGTAAGTTTGAATGGAGAAAAACTGGAGGAAGTGAAGTGTTTTAGATATCTGGGAGTGGATTTGGCAGCGGATGGAACCATGGATGCGGAAGTGGGTCATAGGGTGGGGGAGGGGGCAAAAATTCTGGGAGCATTGAAGAATGTGTGGAAGTCGAGAACTTTATCTCGGAAAGCAAAAATGGGTATGTTTGAAGGAATAGTGGTTCCGACAATGTTGTATGGTTGTGAGGCGTGGGCTATGGATAGAGTTGTGCGCAGGAGGGTGGATGTGCTGGAAATGAGATGTCTGAGGACAATATGTGGTGTGAGGTGGTTTGATCGAGTAAGTAATAATAGGGTAAGAGAGATGTGCGGTAATAAAAAGAGTGTGGTTGAGAAAGCAGAAGAAGGTGTTTTGAAATGGTTTGGTCACATGGAGAGAATGAGTGAGGAGAGATTGACTAAGAAGATATATGTGTCAGAGGTGGAGGGAACGAGAAGTGGGAGACCAAATTGGAGGTGGAAGGATGGAGTGAAAAAGATTTTGAGTGATCGGGGCCTGAACATGCAGGAGGGTGAAAGGCACGCAAGGAATAGAGTGAATTGGAACGATGTGGTATACCGGGGTCGAAGTGCTGTCAATGAATTGAAGCATGGCATGTGAAGCGTCTGGGGTAAACCATGGAAAGTAGTGTGGGGCCTGGATGTGGAAGGGGAGCTGTGGTTTTGGTGCATTATTACATGACAGCTAGAGACTGAGTGTGAACGAATGTGTCCTTTATTGTCTTTTCCTAGCGCTACCTCGCACACATGAGGGGGGAGGGGGTTGTTATTTCATGTGTGATGGGGTGATGATGGGAATTAATAAGGGCAGACAGTATGAATTATGTACATGGGTATATATATATATGTCTGTGTGTGTATATATATGTATATGTTGAGATGTATAGGTATGTATTTTTGTGTGTGTGGATGTGTATGTATATACATGTGTATGTGGGTGGGTTGGGCCATTCTTTCATCTGTTTCCTTGCGCTACCTCGCTAACGCGGGAGACAGCGACAAAGCAAAATAAATAAACATAAATATCTAAAACACTTTACTTCCTCCAGTTTTTCTCCATTCAAACTTACCTCCCAATTGACTTGACCCTCAACCCTACTATACCTAATAACCTTGCTCTTATTCACATTTACTCTTAACTTTCTTCTTTCACACCCTTTAACAAACTCAGTCACCAGCTTCTGCAGTTTCTCACATGAATCAGCCACCAGCGCTGTATCATCAGCGAACAACAACTGACTCACTTCCCAAGCTTTCTCATCCACAACAGACTGCATAGTTGGCCCTCTTTCCAAAACTCTTGCATTCACCTCCCTAACAACCCCATCCGTAAACAAATCAAACAACCATGGAGACATCACACACCCCTGCCGCAAACCTACATTCACTGAGAACCAATCACTTTCCTCTCTTCCTATACGTACACATGCCTTACATCCTTGATAAAAACTTTTCACTGCTTCTAACAACTTGCCTCCCACACCATATATTCTTAATACCTTCCACAGAGCATCTCTGTCAACTCTATCATATGCCTTCTCCAGATCCATAAATGCTACATACAAATCCATTTGCTTTTCTAAGTATTTCTCACATACATTCTTCAAAGCAAACACATGATCCACACATCCTCTACCACTTCTGAAACCACACTGCTCTTGACATGCCTTCACCCTCTCAATCAATACCCTCCCATATAATTTACCAGGAATACTCAACAAACTTATTCATTTATTTATATTTATTATACTTTGTCGCTGTCTCCCGCGTTTGCGAGGTAGCGCAAGGAAACAGACGAAAGAAATGGCCCCCCCCCCATACACATGTATATACATACGTCCACACACGCAAATATACATACCTACACAGCTTTCCATGGGTTACCCCAGACGCTTCACATGCCTTGATTCAATCCACTGACAGCACGTCAACCCTGGTATACCACATCGCTCCAATTCACTCTATTCCTTGCCCTCCTTTCACCCTCCTGCATGTTCAGGCCCCGATCACACAAAATCTTTTTCACTCCATCTTTTCACCTCCAATTTGGTCTCCCTCTTCTCCTCGTTCCCTCCACCTCCGACACATATATCCTCTTTGTCAATCTTTCCTCACTCATTCTCTCCATGTGCCCAAACCACTTCAAAACACCCTCTTCTGCTCTCTCAACCACGCTCTTTTTATTTCCACACATCTCTCTTACCCTTACGTTACTCACTCGATCAAACCACCTCACACCACACATTGTCCTCAAACATCTCATTTCCAACACATCCACCCTCCTGCGCACAACTCTATCCATAGCCCACGCCTCGCAACCATACAACATTGTTGGAACCACTATTCCTTCAAACCAACCCATTTTTGCTTTCCGAGATAATTTCTCGACTTCCACACATTCTTCCATGGTTCCATCCGCTGCCAGATCCACTCCCAGATATCTAAAACACTTCACTTCCTCCAGTTTTTCTCCATTCAAACTCACCTCCCAATTTACTTGACCCTCAACCCTACTGTACCTAAAACCTTGCTCTTATTCACATTTACTCTTAACTTTTTTCTTCCACACACTTTACCAAACTAAGTCACCAGCTTCTGCAGTTTCTCCCCATCAAATCACCCCCACGCTGTATCATCAGCAACAACAACTGACTCACTTCCCAAGCTCTCTCATCCCCCAAAAGACTTCATACTTGCCCCTCTTTCCAAAAATCTTGCATTTACCTCCCAACAACCCCATCCATAAACAAATTAAACAACCATGGAGACATCACACAACCCCTGCCGCAAACCTACATTCTCTGAGAACCAATCACTTTCCTCTCTTCCTACCGTACACATGCCTTACATCCTCGATAAAAACTTTTCACTGCTTCTAACAACTTTCCTCCCACACCATATATTCTTAATACCTTCCACAGAGCAACTCTATCAACTCTATCATATGCCTTCTCCAGATCCATAAATGCTACATACAAATCCATTTGCTTTTCTAAGTATTTCCACATACATTCTTCAAAGCAAACACCTGATCTACACATCCTCTACCACTTCTGAAACCACACTGCTCTTCCCCAATCTGATGCTCTGTACATGCCTTCACCCTCTCAATCAATACCCTCCCATATAATTTACCAGGAATACTCAACAAACTTATACCTCTGTAATTTGGGGCACTCACTCTTATCCCCTTTTCCTTTGTACAATGGCACTATGCACGCATTTTCCCCCAATCCTCAGGCACCTCACCATGAGTCATACATACATTAAATAACCTTACCAACCAGTCAACAATACAGTCACCCCCTTTTTTAATAAATTCCACTGCAATACCATCCAAACCTGCTGCCTTGCCGGCTTCATCTTTCCGCAAAGCTTTCACTACCTCTTCTCTGTTTACCAAATCATTTTCCCCAACCCTCTCACTTTGCACACCCCTCGAAACCCAAAAAACCCTATATCTGCCCCCTCTATCATCCCAAAAACATTCAACAAACCTTCAAAATACTCACTCCATCTCCTTCTCACATCACCACTACTTGTTATCACCTCCCCATTTGCCCTTTCACTGAAGTTCCCATTTGCTCCCTTGTCTTACGCACTTTATTTAACCTCCTTCCAGAACATCTTTTTATTATCCCTAAAATTTAATGATACTCTCTCACCCCAACTCTCATTTCCCCTTTTTTTTTCACCTCTTGCACCTTTCTCTTGACCTCCTGTCTCTTTCTTTTATACACCCCCCCACTCTTTTGCTTTTTTTTCCCTGAAAAAAACGTCCAAATGCCCTCTCTTCTCTTTCACTAATACTCAACAAACTTATCCCTCTTAATTTGAGCATTCACTTTTTCCCTTTTGCCTTGTACAAGGGTCATGCAAGATTCTGCCAACCCTCAGGCACCTCACCATGAGTCATACATACATTAAAAAACCTTTACCAACCAGTCAACAATACATCCCCCCCCTTTTTTAAAAAATTCCACTGCAATACCACCCAAAACCCCGCTGCCTTCCCGGGTTTCATTTTCGCAAAGGTTTTAACTACTATTTCTCTATTTCCCAAAATCCAAATATTCTCCCTAACCCTCTCACTTTGCACACCACCTCACCAAAAACCTATATCGCCACTGTAATCAAACACTTCAACAAACCCTTTCAAAAAAAACTCACTCCATCTCCTCACATCACCACACTTTTATCACCTCCCCTTTAGCCCCCTTTCACGATGTTCCATCTTTCCCTTGTCTTACCACTTTATTTACCCCTTTCCCAAAAACTTTTTTTTAATTCTCCCTAAAATTTTAACTCTCTCACCCCAACTCTCATTTGCTCTCTTTTTCACCCTTCATTTTTCTTTGACCTCCTGCTCTTTTTTTTAACTCTTCCTCATTTGCATATTTCCCGCAAAAATCGTCCAAATGCCTCTCTCTTCTCTTTCACAAATAATCTTACTTCTTTCATCCCACCACTCACTCCCCCTTTCAATCTGCCCACCTCCCACACCTCATCCCAAGAAACTTTTGCACAAGCCATCACTGCTTCCCTAAATACACCCCATTCCTCCCCCACTCCCCTTATGACCTTTGTTCTCACCTTTTTCCATTTTGTACTCAGTCCTCCTGTCTTCCTCAAACAAGTCTCCTTTCCCCAAAGGCACTTACTCTCACCAAATCTTCACCCCAACATTCTCTCTTCTTTTCTGAAAACCCCTACATACATCACCTTTGCCTCCAAAGATAAGACAGACATCCCCCAGTTGCCCCCAAGACATTAACACCCAAAACCTCGCACGCCTATCAATTAACACGTAATCCAAAAATGTTTTTTTTTTTTTTTTTTTTATTATACTTTGTCGCTGTCTCCCCGCGTTTGCGAGGTAGCGCAAGGAAACAGACGAAAGAAATGGCCCCCCCCCCCCATACACATGTATATACATACGTCCACACACGCAAATATACATACCTACACAGCTTTCCATGGGTTACCCCAGACGCTTCACATGCCTTGATTCAATCCACTGACAGCACGTCAACCCTGGTATACCACATCGCTCCAATTCACTCTATTCCTTGCCCTCCTTTCACCCTCCTGCATGTTCAGGCCCCGATCACACAAAATCTTTTTCACTCCATCTTTCCACCTCCAATTTGGTCTCCCTCTTCTCCTCGTTCCCTCCACCTCCGACACATATATCCTCTTTGTCAATCTTTCCTCACTCATTCTCTCCATGTGCCCAAACCACTTCAAAACACCCTCTTCTGCTCTCTCAACCACGCTCTTTTTATTTCCACACATCTCTCTTACCCTTACGTTACTCACTCGATCAAACCACCTCACACCACACATTGTCCTCAAACATCTCATTTCCAACACATCCACCCTCCTGCGCACAACTCTATCCATAGCCCACGCCTCGCAACCATACAACATTGTTGGAACCACTATTCCTTCAAACATACCCATTTTTGCTTTCCGAGATAATGTTCTCGACTTCCACACATTCTTCCATGGTTCCATCCGCTGCCAGATCCACTCCCAGATATCTAAAACACTTCACTTCCTCCAGTTTTTCTCCATTCAAACTCACCTCCCAATTGACTTGACCCTCAACCCTACTGTACCTAATAACCTTGCTCTTATTCACATTTACTCTTAACTTTCTTCTTCCACACACTTTACCAAACTAAGTCACCAGCTTCTGCAGTTTCTCACATCAATCAGCCACCAGCGCTGTATCATCAGCGAACAACAACTGACTCACTTCCCAAGCTCTCTCATCCCCAACAGACTTCATACTTGCCCCTCTTTCCAAAACTCTTGCATTTACCTCCCTAACAACCCCATCCATAAACAAATTAAACAACCATGGAGACATCACACACCCCTGCCGCAAACCTACATTCTCTGAGAACCAATCACTTTCCTCTCTTCCTACACGTACACATGCCTTACATCCTCGATAAAAACTTTTCACTGCTTCTAACAACTTTCCTCCCACACCATATATTCTTAATACCTTCCACAGAGCATCTCTATCAACTCTATCATATGCCTTCTCCAGATCCATAAATGCTACATACAAATCCATTTGCTTTTCTAAGTATTTCTCACATACATTCTTCAAAGCAAACACCTGATCTACACATCCTCTACCACTTCTGAAACCACACTGCTCTTCCCCAATCTGATGCTCTGTACATGCCTTCACCCTCTCAATCAATACCCTCCCATATAATTTACCAGGAATACTCAACAAACTTATACCTCTGTAATTTGAGCACTCACTCTTATCCCCTTTGCCTTTGTACAATGGCACTATGCACGCATTCCGCCAATCCTCAGGCACCTCACCATGAGTCATACATACATTAAATAACCTTACCAACCAGTCAACAATACAGTCACCCCCTTTTTTAATAAATTCCACTGCAATACCATCCAAACCTGCTGCCTTGCCGGCTTTCATCTTCCGCAAAGCTTTCACTACCTCTTCTCTGTTTACCAAATCATTTTCCCTAACCCTCTCACTTTGCACACCACCTCGACCAAAACACCCTATATCTGCCACTCTATCATCAAACACATTCAACAAACCTTCAAAATACTCACTCCATCTCCTTCTCACATCACCACTACTTGTTATCACCTCCCCATTTGCACCTTTCACTGAAGTTCCCATTTGCTCCCTTGTCTTACGCACTTTATTTACCTCCTTCCAGAACATCTTTTTATTATCCCTAAAATTTAATGATACTCTCTCACCCCAACTCTCATTTGCCCTTTTTTTTCACCTCTTGCACCTTTCTCTTGACCTCCTGTCTCTTTCTTTTATACATCTCCCACTCAATTGCATTTTTTCCCTGCAAAAATCGTCCAAATGCCTCTCTCTTCTCTTTCACTAATACTCAACAAACTTATACCTCTGTAAGTTGAGCATTCACTTTTTTCCCATTTGCCTTTGTACAATGGTACTATGCAAGCATTCTGCCAACCCTCAGGCACCTCACCATGAGTCATACATACATTAAATAACCTTACCAACCAGTCAACAATACAGTCACCCCCTTTTTTAATAAATTCCACTGCAATACCATCCAAACCCGCTGCCTTGCCGGCTTTCATCTTCTGCAAAGGTTTTACTACTACTTCTCTATTTACCAAATCCAAATCATTCTCCCTAACCCTCTCACTTTGCACACCACCTCGACCAAAACACGCTATATCTGCCACTGCATAATCAAACACATTCAACAAACCTTCAAAATACTCACTCCATCTCCTCACATCACCACTACTTGTTATCACCTCCCCTTTAGCTCCCTTCACTGATGTTCCTATCTGTTCCCTTGTCTTACGCACTTTATTTATCGCCTTCCAAAACATTTTTTTAATTCTCCCTAAAATTTAATGATACTCTCTCACCCCAACTCTCATTTGCTCTCTTTTTCACCTCTTGCATCTTTCTATTGACCTCCTGCCTCTTTCTTTTATACATCTTCCACTCATTTGCATTATTTCCCTGCAAAAATCGTCCAAATGCCTCTCTCTTCTCTTTCACTAATAATCTTACTTCTTCATCCCACCACTCACTGCCCTTTCTAATCTGCCCACCTCCCACACTTCTCATGCCACAAGCAACTTTTGCACAAGCCATCACTGCTTCCCTAAATACATCCCATTCCTCCCCCACTCCCCTTATGACCTTTGTTCTCACCTTTTTCCATTTTGTACTCAGTCTCTCCTGGTACTTCCTCAAACAAGTCTCCTTCCCAAGGTCACTTACTCTCACCAAATCTTCACCCCAACATTCTCTCTTCTTTTCTGAAAACCTCTACATATCATCACCTTCGCCTCCACAAGATAATGATCAGACATCCCTCCAGTTGCCCCTCAAGACATTAACACCCAAAAGTCTCTCGCACGCCTATCAATTAACACGTAATCCAATAATGTTTTTTTTTTTTTTTTATTATACTTTGTCGCTGTCTCCCGCGTTTGCGAGGTAGCGCAAGGAAACAGACGGAAGAAATGGCCCAACCCCCCCCATACACATGTATATACATACGTCCACACACGCAAATATACATACCTACACAGCTTTCCATGGTTTACCCCAGACGCTTCACATGCCTTGATTCAATCCACTGACAGCACGTCAACCCCGGTATACCACATCGCTCCAATTCACTCTATTCCTTGCCCTCCTTTCACCCTCCTGCATGTTCAGGCCCCGATCACACAAAATCTTTTTCACTCCATCTTTCCACCTCCAATTTGGTCTCCCTCTTCTCCTTGTTCCCTCCACCTCCGACACATATATCCTCTTGGTCAATCTTTCCTCACTCATCCTCTCCATGTGCCCAAACCACTTCAAAACATCCTCTTCTGCTCTCTCAACCACGCTCTTTTTATTTCCACACATCTCTCTTACCCTTACGTTACTCACTCGATCAAACCACCTCACACCACACATTGTCCTCAAACATCTCATTTCCAGCACATCCATCCTCCTGCGCACAACTCTATCCATAGCCCACGCCTCGCAACCATACAACATTGTTGGAACCACTATTCCTTCAAACATACCCATTTTTGCTTTCCGAGATAATGTTCTCGACTTCCACACATTCTTCAAGGCCCCCAGAATTTTCGCCCCCTCCCCCACCCTATGATCCACTTCCGCTTCCATGGCTCCATCCGCTACCAGATCCACTCCCAGATATCTAAAACACTTCACTTCCTCCAGTTTTTCTCCATTCAAACTCACCTCCCAATTGACTTGACCCTCAACCCTACTGTACCTAATAACCTTGCTCTTATTCACATTTACTCTTAACTTTCTTCTTCCACACACTTTACCAAACTCAGTCACCAGTCTCTGCAGTTTCTCACATGAATCAGCCACCAGCGCTGTATCATCAGCGAACAACAACTGACTCACTTCCCAAGCTCTCTCATCCCCAACAGACTTCATACTTGCCCCTCTTTCCAAAACTCTTGCATTTACCTCCCTAACAACCCCATCCATAAACAAATTAAACAACCATGGAGACATCACACACCCCTGCCGCAAACCTACATTCACTGAGAACCAATCACTTTCCTCTCTTCCTACACGTACACATGCCTTACATCCTCGATAAAAACTTTTCACTGCTTCTAACAACTTTCCTCCCACACCATATATTCTTAATACCTTCCACAGAGCATCTCTATCAACTCTATCATATGCCTTCTCCAGATCCATAAATCCAATAATGTGCACTCTATATAACAACCTGTGGGTAACTGAGATGTGTGATATTTTTTCTTGCAGTGGCAAGCAAGCTGCTAGCGACATCTATGGGTGACTGGAGAAGTAGACATTAGTTTGGAATTCATATAATAAGGGGAGCAAATAAAAGATTATATGATTAATGGAGCCACCTAACATGTCATATGATGCACAGGGCAGTAAAAGGCACTTCATTTAAAATGATTCTTCCGGAAAAAATTACTGGTAATTGTAGCACACATCAATTTGGATTTCAAATGATGATATGCATGGAGCAGTAAAAGACACCACTTCTAATTCAAAGAAAATATTCTGATAGGAAAAAAATATTTCATATTCAACTGTACCTGTGTCATTTGAAATGCCATTGCCTAAATCTCCATCCAACTGTCAGTGCTTAAAAGAGACTGCTCTAAAAATGTCAATGTATCTTTAAAACCGGCAAGACAGCAGGTTTGGATGGTATTGCAGTGGAATTTATTAAAAAAGGGGGTGACTGTATTGTTGACTGGTTGGTAAGGTTATTTAATGTATGTATGACTCATTTTCCCTAACCCTCTCACTTTGCACACCACCTCGACCAAAACACCCTATATCTGCCACTCTATCATCAAACACATTCAACAAACCTTCAAAATACTCACTCCATCTCCTTCTCACATCACCACTACTTGTTATCACCTCCCCATTTGCGCCCTTCACTGAAGTTCCCATTTGCTCCCTTGTCTTACGCACTTTATTTACCTCCTTCCAGAACATCTTTTTATTATTGGGAGGTGAGTTTGAATGGAGAAAAACTGGAGGAAGTGAAGTGTTTTAGATATCTGGGAGTGGATCTGGCAGCGGATGGAACCATGGAAGCGGAAGTGGATCATAGGTTGGGGGAGGGGGCGAAAATTCTGGGAGCCTTGAAGAATGTGTGGAAGTCGAGAACATTATCTCGGAAAGCAAAAATGGGTATGTTTGAAGGAATAGTGGTTCCAACAATGTTGTATGGTTGCGAGGCGTGGGCTATGGATAGAGTGGTGCGCAGGAGGATGGATGTGCTGGAAATGAGATGTTTGAGGACAATGTGTGGTGTGAGGTGGTTTGATCGAGTAAGTAACGTAAGGGCAAGAGAGATGTGTGGAAATAAAAAGAGCGTGGTTGAGAGAGCAGAAGAGGGTGTTTTGAAATGGTTTGGGCACATGGAGAGAATGAGCGAGGAAAGATTGACCAAGAGGATATATGTGTCGGAGGTGGAGGGAACGAGGAGAAGAGGGAGACCAAATTGGAGGTGGAAAGATGGAGTGAAAAAGATTTTGTGTGATCGGGGCCTGAACATGCAGGAGGGTGAAAGGAGGGCAAGGAATAGAGTGAATTGGAGCGATGTGGTATACCGGGGTTGACGTGCTGTCAGTGGATTGAATCAGGGCATGTGAAGCGTCTGGAGTAAACCATGGAAAGCTGTGTAGGTATGTATATTTGCGTGTGTGGACGTATGTATATACATGTGTATGGGGGTGGGTTGGGCCATTTCTTTCGTCTGTTTCCTTGCGCTACCTCGCAAACGCGGGAGACAGCGACAAAGCAAAAAAAAAAAAAAAAAAAAGTATGACTCATGGTGAGGTGCCTGAGGATTGGCAGAATGCGTGCATAGTGCCATTGTACAAAGGCAAAGGGGATAAGAGTGAGTGCTCAAGTTACAGAGGTATAAGTTTGTTGAGTATTCCTGGTAAATTACATGGGAGGGTATTGATTGAGAGGGTGAAGGCATGTACAGAGCATCAGATTGGGCAAGAGCAGTGTGGTTTTAGAAGTGGTAGAGGATGTGTGGATCAGGTGTTTGCTTTGAAGAATGTATGTGAGAAATACTTAGAAAAGCAAATGGATTTGTATGTAGCATTTATGGATCTGGAGAAGGCATATGATAGAGTTGACAGAGATGCTCTGTGGAAGGTATTAAGAATATATGGTGTGGGAGGCAAGTTGTTAGAAGCAGTGAAAAGTTTTTATCAAGGATGTAAGGCATGTGTACGTGTAGGAAGAGAGGAAAGTGATTGGTTCTCAGTGAATGTAGGTTTGCGGCAGGGATGTGTGATGTCTCCATGGTTGTTTAATTTGTTTATGGATGGGGTTGTTAGGGAAGTGAATGCAAGAGTTTTGGAAAGAGGGGCAAGTATGAAGTCTGTTGTGAATGAGAGAGCTTGGGAAGTGAGTCAGTTGTTGTTCGCTGATGATACAGCGCTGGTGGCTGATTCATGTAAGAAACTGCAGAAGCTGGTGACTGAGTTTGGTAAAGTGTGTGAAAGAAGAAAGTTAAGAGTAAATGTGAATAAGAGCAAGGTTATTAGGTACAGTAGGGTTGAGGGTCAAGTCAATTGGGAGGTAAGTTTGAATGGAGAAAAACTGGAGGAAGTACAGTGTTTTAGATATCTGGGAGTGGATCTGGCAGCGGATGGTACCATGGAAGCGGAAGTGGATCATAGGGTGGGGGAGGGGGGAAAATCCTGGGAGCCTTGAAGAATGTGTGGAAGTCAAGAACATTATCTCGGAAAGCAAAAATGGGTATGTTTGAAGGAATAGTGGTTCCAACAAAGTTGTACCGTTGCGAGGCGTGGGCTATGGATAGAGTTGTGTGCAGGAGGGTGGATGTGCTGGAAATGAGATGTTTGAGGACAATGTGTGGTGAGGTGGTTTGATCGAGTAAGTAATGTAAGGGTAAGAGAGATGTGTGGAAATAAAAAGAGCATGGTTGAGAGAGCAGAAGAGGGTGTTTTGAAATGGTTTGGGCACATGGAGAGAATGAGTGAGGAAAGATTGACCAAGAGGATATATGTGTTGGAGGTGGAGGGAACGAGGAGAAGTGGGAGACCAAATTGGAGGTGGAAAGATGGAGTGAAAAAGATTTTGAGTGATCGGGGCCTGAACATGCAGGAGGGTGAAAGGCGGGCAAGGAATAGAATGAACTGGATCGATGTGGTATACCGGGGTTGACGTGCTGTCAGTGGATTGAATCAGGGCACGTGAAGCGTCTGGGGTAAACCATGGAAAGTAGTGTGGGGCATGGATGTGGAAAGGGAGGTATGGTTTCGGGCATTATTGCATGACAGCTAGAGACTGAGTGTGAACGAAAGGGGCCTTTGTTGTCTTTTCCTAGCACTACCTCGCACACATGAGGGAGGAGGGGGATGGTATTCCATGTGTGGCGAGGTGGCGATGGAAATGAATAAAGGCAGACAGTGTGAATTGTGTGCATGGGTATATATGTATGTGTCTGTGTGTGTATATGTGTACATTGAGATGTATAGGTATGTATTTTTGCGTGTGTGGACGTGTATGTATATACATGTGTATGGGGGTGGGTTGGGCCATTTCTTTCGTCTGTTTCCTTGCGCTACCTAGCAAACGCGGGAGACAGCGACAAAGCAAAATAATAATAATACTAATATCTTTAAGGCTCCCAGGATTTTCGCCCCCTCCCCCACCCTATGAAAGTGAATCATAGGGTGGGGGAGGGGGCGAAAATCCTGGGAGCCTTGAAGAATGTGTGGAAGTCGAGAACATTATCTCAGAAAGCAAAAATGGGTATGTTTGAAGGAATAGTGGTTCCAACAATGTTGTATGGTTGCGAGGCGTGGGCTATGGATAGAGTTGTGCGCAGGAGGATGGATGTGCTGGAAATGAGATGTTTGAGGACAATGTGTGGTGTGAGGTGGTTTGATCGAGTAAGTAATGTAAGGGTAAGAGAGATGTGTGGAAATAAAAAGAGCATGGTTGAGAGAGCAGAAGAGGGTGTTTTGAAATGGTTTGGGCACATGGAGAGAATGAGTGAGGAAAGATTGACCAAGAGGATATATGTGTCGGAGGTGGAGGGAACGAGGAGAATTGGGAGACCAAATTGGAGGTGGAAAGATGGAGTGAAAAAGATTTTGTGTGATCGGGGCCTGAACATGCAGGAGGGTGAAAGGCGGGCAAGGAATAGGGTGAATTGGATCGATGTGGTATACCGGGGTTGACGTGCTGTCAGTGGATTGAATCAGGGCATGTGAAGCGTCTGGGGTAAACCATGGAAAGTTGTGTGGGGCCTGGATGTGGAAAGGGAGCTGTGGTTTCGGGCATTATTGCGTGACAGCTGGAGACTGAGTGTGAACAAATGGGGCCTTTGTTGTCTTTTCCTAGTGCTACCTCACACACATGAGGGGGGAGGGGGATGGTATTCCATGTGTGGCGAGGTGGCGATGGGAATGAATAGGGGCAGACAGTGTGAATTGTGTGCATGGGTATATATGTATGTGTCTGTGTGTGTATATATATGTGTACACTGAGATGTATAGGTATGTATATTTGCGTGTGTGGGCGTGTGTGTGTGTGTACATTTATGGGGGTGGGTTGTGCCATTTCTTTCGTCTATTTCCTTGCGCTACCTCGCAAATGCGGGAGACAGCGACAAGGCAAAATAAATATAAATATAAATAATCTTTAAAACCTATCATTTTCATATCTAAAAGTTATACCATTCTTTTGGAGTAAATAATCTACCTGACAAACAACTATAAAAGGAGAAATCAGTTTTTCACCCCAAAGTATACTGAACACTCTTGTCCATGAAAAAATTATGCATTACTATCTAAAGACTCATGTCAAGCAACACACACAGCATTACTGCAAAGTACAACTGTTTATAGCTCTACAATGTTCTGCAAATGTTTTTTTTTCCCTTTAATGATTTTCTAGTTTCCTTAATGACTGTTTTTATACACTATTTTCCCTGGTGTTTCAACTTCCAAATTTCTATACCACCACCAAAGCAAAGTAATTTCTTTAATTAATAAATTTACTTCTTTATATAAGCTCCACATGCGTTCAGTGTTCAAAAAAAAAATTAAGGTTATGTTGTATAAATTTTCTATCAAAATGAAGTTAGTGAATGTCAGATAATGACTTACCGTATGGTATAAGACACTTTGCCGTCCCGACAAATCTTGAGTGCAATGATGTCCTGTGACAGATCCTGCTTAAACTCCCCACGCATGATGAAGTATGTGTCTGGCAGCCAGATGTCATTCTGTAACATAATGCCACATATAAGAAAGATGCTAGTCCAGGATGAATAAAATGGATAAAACTTAGTGGTTGTGGCAGGATGGTGGAAATGAACCCAAGATGTCTGAGAAAAGAATGCTTCATAGAAACAATTATATAAAAGAAATTATAACTGCAATAATGACTATAAATATGCTCCAGAGACAATGGTAATATGTCAAAACATCTGAATGGATAACTAATTAGATAATTCAGCCTAATTCTTGACTCTTAAACAACAGGTGACTTGCAAAAAGCTGATCTCAATATGGACAAAAAACAAAAAGCTGATCACAAAATGGACAAAAAAAACAAGGTCTTCAAATTCTGTTTCTCACCATAAATTGAAATTAGTACATGTAAAAGAAAAAAGAAAAAAAGGAGCTAGCATTCCTTATAGGGCTGTGGTATACTGCTAAGGTTAATATGTAGATCCCCAGAAGTGTGGTGTAGAAATGGTGGATGGGGATTTTTGGAGGGTTGGCATCAATCAAATCTCTGTTTCCCCAACATAAAAGAAATTCCTATAAAACTACAGGGTTTGTACAAAAAGTGAGGAAACATATTGTATGAGTCAGTGATATAATGGTAAGGTTAATGCATAGATCCCCTAAGGAAGCAAGGGAAAGATTTAGGAGGGTGGGTTTCATTCAAATTTTGTTTCCATGGGTTTCATTCAAATTTTGTTTCCAGTTATAAAATGACAGAAATGCATGTAAATGACATGTATAAAAATTCAGCTAATATGTATGTTAACATGTGTATCCATCAGGGAGGTGGTGGAGAAATGGTAGAGGAGCATTAACATCACAGTCTGAGACTACTTATGCTGCCTGCATAAGGAAGAAACCAACGCCTCATCTAGTAGCCATACGCATGTTATACCTATGCACAGTTCGAACAAGACCCAAGGCTCATGTTCTGTTCCAGTCACTTAGCTACATATGATTCCTGTTGCTTTACAGGTTAAATGTTGTCTTTATAAATCATACAGGGGAAAAAGATCTAAATTCACCTGGATACATGTCAGTTTCAAGAGACCAATTATCCTATAAAGAAAGTTTAAGCAGCATTAAGCAATTCCCTAGAAACTTAAAGTAAATATGTATTTCAATTGTTTATTTCCTAATTTTCTAAAAGCATTCTTTAACAAAAGATGCAACTACAAAAACTATTAAACATATTCTAGTATCATAGTTACAAGGTACATTGTGTAGAATAAGAATTCTAAAGAAAAACTTCTATATTCTAGTCTCTGATGATGGAGACATCTTCAAAACTGATTTAGAAATTAACAATATAAAGTTACATGGTAAATTTATAATGGGAAGTGGTACAGTACTGGAGGGAGAGAAATGGGGAAGAATATATGGAATGGTCTATGTGATGGAGGTATGCAAGGACAGGATAAGTGAAGACTCACTTGCTGTGGCCACCCCCTTGATGGGAGTTCCAGGAAGGAATGAGTATCCTGATGGATAGTTACATATGGATTATTAAAAAGTAAGCTTAAAAACACAAAATACTGAATTAAATGAAAAGTGATGATTTTCTGTCTCTGGTGATGAAGACATCTTCAAAAATGAACAGAGAAATTTACATTCACAAAGAAATGAGGGCAATTCTCATTCTTTACCTTCATAAATATTCACACAATTCTTACTGTCATCATTACTATTATTATGAGTAGGGGCAGACAGTGTGAATTGTGTGCATGTATGTATATGTGTGTGTCTGTGTGTGTATATATGTGTGTACGTTGGGATGTGTGGGTGTGTATGTTTGTGTGTGTGGACGTGTGTGTGTGTGTGTGCATGTGTGTGGGGGTGGGTTGGGCCATTTCTTTTGTCTGTTTCCTTGCGCTACCTCGCAGGCGCGGCAGACAGCGACAAAGCAAAATAAAATAAATAAAAATTATTTTGTAGCCATCAGACTCTTATGGGGCTCCTAATTCCAAGACTATGATCCAAACAGGAGCACAATAAGGTGGGCTTTTTTTTTTTGGACTAGAAGGTTCTCAATGCCCCTGTTCTCTCTTTCACCTGCTGATAATGATGCAGCCTCATATTGCTGCAGTGACTGCTCATTTGTGGTGTTAGCACATGCGGTTGGGAATACCCATACAAAAATTACACATCCTACTTTAAGCTTCCAACCATAGGTCCCTCTTTTATGCAGCTCCCACTGCACCCAGAATAAGGGCCACATCCTTTGGGCAGGACTACAGGTCAAAAAGTGTGATGTTGTGTGCATGTCTTTGAGGGATAGGACAAAAGGGGAGCAAGTGGTCACTATGTGCAGTGCAGAAGTTTCATCTGAGGTGATATGATAAAATTGGTGTTTATAATGCCAGAGGGATAGGTGATGTTGAAATGTGAAGCAGGGTTAGGCTTTTCATTTCTCCTTGGGGGTCAATGGATGATTATGGAGTGATTTGTGTGGGATGGGTCTCGTGCTGCTGTAAGAAATGTACCAAGTATATTGCAGCAAGATTGTGCTGGAAGTATTTCTGTTTCTTTAAGCAGGTGTTGAATGTCTCCAATTGCTAAGCAGCCAGTAGTGTTCCGAGTCCTTTGTTTTGTGTGCTTTGCAGCTTTGTCATAATGTACCAAGTATCTATTCTGGACAAGGTGGATGATGGAACAGCTGAGGTGTAGTTTAGGATGGAGTGGATGAGCTGTTTAGAGAAGACAGTAACAGATTCTTTTTCTTGTCCTAATCTGGTACCAATAAGTGTTCAGAGGGCATTCAGTATGTTCACAGCTTCCGTGTTGAAGTTTGTGGGATGCGGAGAAAATATCACGTGTGTTGTGTGTGGCGTCCAGTATGCTTGGAGTTTTGTTGAGTGGGAGTGACTGACCATCCAGCGCGATGGAAGGTGCAGGTAGGGTTCCTGTCTTTTTGTGGTTAACAGTGTGACAGCATATGTCTGTGGTAATGCTGACATTCTGATTAAGGTGAGACAGTGTTCTACTTATGTAATATAGTGTTGCATGTTTTGTCCTGCTTGGGTAGTGTTAGGGTGCTGTGACATGATTGTGAGGTCATTTGCATATCTGAAGACTTTCGCTGTTCTGCAAGAAATGATGGAAGGTCAATTTAGAAGCAACTAAAGAGGGCTGGGGAAAAACTGCATCATAAGGAAGTGACCAGTTGGGCCTAAGATTCTGAAGGTGAAATCTTTGTTTTGAGTGATTCTGGTTTGGTGGTTAGCTATCAAGTTAGCAAGCTAATTTTAGTTAATGCTGTGAAGAATGGTCTCAAAGATCTTTCATGTGAGGCTATGTCTGGAGAGAGTGATGAAAACTGTGCTGATAGAGCCTCTGAAACAGTGTGGGAGAGGATATGTGGCTGGTTGTTCTCTGTGAGGTTTGTGTGCAGTGTGGTATTGGAGTGACTACATCTAATCTAAGCATTGCTGTGTAGGGGAGAATTGGATATTCTGATTAATTCTGTTGTGGATTAGTTTCTCAAAGTGGTTCAAGGTCACCAGCAGAGTTAGGTTAGGGAGGTAAATGCAGGAGTTTTTGAGAGAAGGTTGAGTATGCAGTCCATTGGGTATGAGAGGGCCTGGGAAGTCCTTTCATCCTGGGAAGTGAGTCAGTTGTGGTTCAGCAATGATAAAATAAAATTATTTATTTACTTATATTCTACTTATCATACTTAATCGCCGTCTCCCACGTCAGTGAAGCAGCACAAGGAAACTGACGAGGAATGGCCCAACCCATCCACATACACGTGTATAACACACACACAAACACCTATACATGCATATTTACATACATATACATTTCAACATATACATAACATATATGTACACAAACATATACATATATACACATGTACATATTCATACTTGCTGCCCCCATCCATTCCCGTCACCACCCTGCAATACATGAAATAACATCCCCCCCTCCCCCACCAGCAAGGTGGCACCTGGAAAAGACAACAAAGGCCACATTCGTTCACACACAGTCTCTAGCTGTCATGTGTAATGCATTGAAACCACAGCTCCCTTTCCACATCCAGGCCCCACAGACCCTTCCATGGTTTACCCCAAACGCTTCACATGCCCTGGTTCAATCCACTGACAGCACATCAACCCCAGTACACCACATCGTTCTAATTCACTCTATTCCTTGCACGTCTTTCACCCTCCAGTATGTTCAGGCCCTGATCACTCAATATCTTTTTCACTCCATCCTTCCACCTCCAATTTGATCTCCCACTTCTCCTTCTCCCCTCCACCACTGACACACATACCCTCTTTGTCAATCTTTTCTCATTCATTCTCTACATGTGTCCAAACAATTTCAACACACCCTCTTCTGCTCTCTCAACCACACTCTTATTATTACCACAAATCTCCCTTACCCTTTCATTACTTACTCCATCAAACCACCTCACACTACATACTGTCCTCAAACATTTAATTTCCAACATATCCACCCTCCTCTTGCACAACAATATCTATAGCCCTAGCCTCGCAACCATATAACATTGTTGGAACCACTATTCCTTCAAACATACCCATTTTTGCTCTCTGAGAAAACGCACTAGCCTTTCACACATTTTTCAATGCTCCTAAACCTTTGCCCCTCACCCACCTTGTGACTCACTTCCACTTCCACGGTTCCATCCACTGCTAAATCCACTCCCAGATATCTAAAACACTTCACTTCCTCCACTTTTTCTCCATTCAAACTTACCTCCCAATTAATTATTAATATTCATTTATCATACTTTGTCTCTGTCTCCCGCGTTAGCGAAGTAGCGCAAGGAAACAGACAAAAGAATGGCTCAACCCACACACATAACCCAAGTATATACATAAATGCCCAAACATGCACATATACATACCAATACATTTCAATGTATACATACATAGACATATACATATATACACATGTACATATTCATACATGCTGCCTTCATCCATTCCTGCCACACATGAAATGGCACCCCCCTCCCCCTACGTGAGCACAAGGTAGCACTAGGAAAAGACAACAAAGGCCAAATTCGTTCATACTCAGTCTCTAGCTGTCATGTGTAATGCACCAAAACCACAGCTCCCTTTCCACATCCAGGCCCCACAAAACTTTCCATGGTTTACTCCAGATGCTTCACATCCCCTGGTTCAATCCACTGACAGCACATCGACCCCAGTATACCACAATGTTCTAATTCACTCTATTCCTTGCACACATTTCGCTCTCCGGTATGTTCAGGCCCTGATCACCCAAAATCTTTTTCACTCCATCCTTCCACCTCCAATTTGGTCTCCCACTTATCCTCGTTCCCTTCACCTCTGACATGTATATCCTTTTTGTCAATCTTTCCTCACTCATTTTCTCCATGTGACCAAACCATTTCAATACACCCTCTTCTGCTCTCTCAACCACACTCTTTTTATTACCACACATCTCTCTTACCCTTTCATTACTTACTCGATCAAACCACCTCACACCACATATTGTCCTCAAACATTTCATTTCCAACACTTCCACCCTCTTCTGCACAACCCCATCTATAGCCCATGCCTCGCAACCATATAACATTGTTAGAACCACTATTCCTTCAAACATACCCATTTTTGCTTTCTGAGATAATGTTCTCGCCCTCCACACATTCTTCAATGCTCCCAGAGCCTTCGCCCCCTCCCCCACCCTATGACTCACTTTCACTTCCATGGTTCCGTCCACTGCCAAATCCACTCCCAGATATCTAAAACACTTCACTTCCTTCAGGTTTTCTCCATTCAAACTTAAATCCCAATTAACTTCTCCCTCAACCCTACTGTACCTAATAACCGTGCTCTTATTCACATTTACTCTCAGCTTTCTTCTTTCACACACTTTATCAAACTCAGTCACCAACTTCTGCAGTTTCTCACCTGAATCAGCCACCAATGCTGCATCATCAGCGAACAACAACTGACTCACTTCCCAAGCTCTCTCATCCCCAACAGACTGCATACTTGCCCCTCTCTCCAAAACTCTTGCATTCACCTCCCTAACAACCCCATCCATAAACAAATTAAACAACCATGGAGACATCACGCACCCCTACCGCAAACCAACATTCACACACCATATACTCTTAATACCTTCCACAGAGCATATCTTTCAACTCTATGATATGCCTTCTCCAGATCCATAAATGCTCCATACAAATCTATGTGTTTTTTAAGTATTTCTCATTCTTCAAAGCACATACCTGATCCACACATCCTCTAACACTTCTGAAACCACACTACTCTTCCCCAATCTGATGCTCTGTACATGCCTTTACCCTCTCAATCAATACCCTCCCATATAATTTCCCTCTACCTCTGACATATATACATACAAATCCATTTGTTTTTCTGAGTATTTCTCACATACATTATTCAAAGCAAACACCTGATCCACACATCCTCTACCACCTCTGAAACCACACTGCTCTTCCCCAGTCTGATGCTCTGTACATGCATTTCATCCTCTCAATCAATACCCTCCCATATAATCTCCCAGGAATACTCAACAAACTTATACCCTGTAGTCTGAAAACTCACCTTTATCCCCTTTGCCTATGTACAAAGTCACTATGCATGCATTCTGCCAATCCTCAGGCACTTCACCATGATCCACACATACATTGAATATCCAGGTGAAGACCAGAAGTCATCAAATGGATCAGGGGATTTTTTTTTCAGTCCACCCTTTCCAATAAAATTTCTATGGCAGCATCTCACATTATACTGTATGGTATTCTTCTCTCACCACTTTCCAACAGCAGTTGTACTGAAGGGATGGTGGATGGGGAGGTGTCTACTGCTCTTCTTCACTGTTTCTACTACTACATTTGGGACCATCAGGTCTCCTACAATCTCTCCTACCCATGTACTCTTGCATGTTCAGGCACCTATCACTCAAAGCATCTTTCAATACATCCTTCCATCTCATCCTTGGTGTCCCCCTTCTTGTTCCCTCCAATTCTGAAATGTACAGTCTCTTAGCCTCCCTTTACTCATCCTCTCTGTCCTAACCATTTTAACACACCCTCTTCAATCCTCTCAAGCATAATCTCTAACAATGAAATTTCTTACATGATTAACCCACCTCACAACCACATACTGCCCTTAAGAGTTTAATCTCCGACACATACAACCCCTTTGGTACTTTTTTATCTGAGGTCCACTCCTCGCATCCATACAAGATGGTGGGGACTACTATACCATCAAACACCCATCTTTACCCTCACAGACAGTGACCTCTTTCCATACTCTCATCAAATTACCCAAGTCCTTTGCCCATCATCCACCCTATAGCTCACTTCAGCTACCATGCTTTTATCTGCTGCCATATCAACTCCCAGCTATCTATAACCCTTCATTTCCTCCTGCTTCTCTCTACTCAAATACACACATGCAGAATTCAACTGCAATCCCATCCATTTCGCCACATCTCATCTTACATAAGGCTTTCACCACATTTTCATTTCTCACTTAACCGCTTCATGTCTCTCTCTTGCTTCAAATACCTTCACTTCCCTAAAAATCAACATCTGTCATCCAATCAACAGGCCATCAATATAATAAGTCCATCTCTTCACCTCTTCTTTGCATGTTTTCATTATCCCATCTGTTCCCTTCACTGACACCCCCATTTGCTCTATTCTACTAACATTATTCACCTTCCAAATCATGACTATTTTCCCCAAAGTCTGTCAATAATCTCTCAAACCAACAGTCATTTGCCCTCTTTTTCAGCCCTTACCCCATCCTACTGACTTCCTGCCAATTGCTCTTGTACATCTATCAATACATTGCACTTCTTCCTTGCAGGTAATGCCCATACATCTCTCTTTTCTATTTCATTACCAAATAACATTCTCACCCAATCTCTCACTATATTCATCACACATCTACACTCCACCTTATGTATGCCACACACTACTCGTGCACACTGGAACTGCTTCTTTAAAAATCCCCCCATTTCTCACCTATTTTCCTAGATTCATCTACTCTCCACTTTTACTACTCTTCACCCATTCTCTTTTGGTATCTCTTCACACAAGTTACTCTTCGAAGCTCACTTATTTTCACCATCCTCTTCCCACCCACATCACTTTCTCTTTTCATACTGCCTTTACCTGGAAGCGATAGCCATCCCAACAGCAGTCCCTCACAGAACATGTACTGTATATCCATAAGTCTCTCTTTAGTACACCTAACAATAAGGACAACAGAAAAAACAGCTCTATCAACCCTATTCAGCCATGAATACATGTTTTTCTTTTTAAACCAGGTATTCCTAACCATCATTTCCTTTCAGCACACAATTCAACAAGCTGCTCAGCATTTTCATTCACAATGGGAATCCCTTGCACCCCCTTTATATCCTCAACCGCTATAGAACCTACTTGCATTCAAATCACCTATCACTATTACCAGAAAGATCCCTTGCATCAAATTTGTTGATACATTCACTCAGGTCCTCTGGAAACACACCTGTCTTACTCACTTCTCTCAATACCAGGTGCATAAGCAATAACGATCATCCACCTCACAATCCACTTCATTTTCACCCAAACGGGTCTAGCCAACTTCCTTACATTCTTCTACACATCCCACAACTCCTTACCTGGTGCATACCTGGTGAAGTTTTCATGGGTCTTCATCCCCACAGCCTGGGCTGGGCCAAGGCTGTTGGATCTATCTGGTCGTTAGTCGACCAAGCTGTTGGAGGCCACAGCCCTCAGGCCCACATAGCCCTAACAGCCTGGGTGGTCTGGTACACTTCGTAGGTACTTGACCAGTGCACTCTTGACCTTCCCTACTGTACATCCCATGCTGTGTTTGATGGTAGCAGGCAAGGTGTTGGTCCTGGGATTCTCTCTTGTGCATAACCTTGGGCAGAAATGCCACTCACTTTTCTTCTCATCCTAACACTAACCACAGACTTTACCATTAGGGTATTCCCAAACCATTCTTCATCCCTCCCTTTAAGCTTAGTTTCACCACAGAGCCAGAACATCCAGGTTCCTCAACCCAAACATACTACCAATCTCTTCCTCCTCATCCTGGTTACTTGTAACAATATTTCTGAACTATCCCTCTTCTTACCCCTATACCTCAAACTGTATTTCCTAACTTCCTTGAGATTTATAACCCTTGAAGTTCCACAGTATGACCCTAGGCATGATAGCATGGCCTTTGACATAATCAATGATGGTCAGGTCCAACAATGAACCACTATACCAAAGGTGTGTGCCATCATGCACAAGGGGCTTAACTTAATAGTACAAGATCATTTGTGTACTTCAATTTTGAGATGTGAAAGATAAAGAGCCAAATCTAAAGGTGAACGACTAGCTTTGAAATGAAAGCTGAGATAAAAGTGTGGCTACTGAGTTTTGTGAAAGGTTAATGAGCTCAGTGGGTGGGATGACAACATCAACATAACAAGGTTAGACACTGCTAGTGCTGGGAGACGAATGTGGGTGATAGTGGTGAGATGGTGGGTGATAATGGTGAGGTGGTGAGTGATACTGGTGAAAGTTAATGGTGATGGAAAATAGCAGTGAGGTGGTGAATGCTGACTCTGGGAGATGGTGGGAAATACTGAGTGGTAAGGGGGTAGGAGGGGCAAGTGTGAAGGGGAAGGCGAAGGAGGGTTGTATGCAGAGTAAGAAATAAACATATGGAGAGGGAGGGGTGAGAGTGGAAGGGTGGGGAAGGGACAGTGAGGAGAAGGCGGAGGAGTAGGATAGTGTGTGCTGGGGTGGCAAGAGTGGAAGGAGAGAGTGTATAAGGAAGAGGAGAGTTTGGAGGGGGAGGGGAGTGTTGTGCAGATAAGAAGAGTGTGAAGGAGGGGTTAGTCTGGAGGGTAGGGGAATGTGTGAATAGGGACAGAAGAGTGTGGCGGGGAGGCATGTGTGTAGTGGGGAATGGGGAGGGGAGAGTGTGGAGAGGAGGAAAGCGTGGACAGAGAGGGTAGTGTGTGTGGGGGGAAACGATAGTGTGGAGAAGGAGGGGAACTGGGGAGGGGAGAGTGTGGAAGAGGTGGCGGGGAGAGTACAACTCACCAGGTGATGCATGCCACTCAAGTACTCGTGACGACCTGCGTCGTTGTGCTGGAGCCGCGGGTCGTACCAGTCCTGGTGCAACAGCAGCTCCACCTCGTATATCTGTGGGTGAAACCTGAGTCAGTGATGGTCACTCGCAGGGGCAGAGTCACAGCAAGGAACTCACTGGGGCTGAGACACAGTCAGGGGCTAACAGAGGCTGAGTCACAACTGGGGACATGCAGGGGCTGTGTCACAGCCAGGGACTCACAGGCACTGAGTCAGAGCCAGGAGTTCACAGGGGCTGAGTCAGAGCCAGGAACTTACAGGGGCTGCATCAGAGCCAGGAACTCACAGGGTGCGAGTCAGGGGTGAGAACTCACAGGGACTGAGTTCAAATGGGAGATTCACAGGAAATGAGTCAAAAGCTGGAGACTTACAGGGCTGGGTCAAGAACTGGGGACTCACAGGGGCCAAGTCAGAGCCAGGAGCTCACAGGGGCAAAGTCAGAGCTGGGAACTCACAGGGGCTGAGTCAGAGCCAGGAACTCACAGGGTGTGAGTCAGGGCTGAGAACTCACAGGGACTGAGTTAAAACGGGAGATTCACAGGAAATGAGTCAAAAGCCGGAGACTTACAGGGCTGAGTCAGCGCCGGGAACTCACTGTTGCTGTCAGAGCCAAAGACACAGGGGTGGAGTCAAAGCTAGATACTCACAGGACTGAGTCAGAGCCGGAAGCTCAAAGGGGGTGAGTCAGAGGTGGGGACTGGTGGAGGCTGAGTCAGCAGGGGGGGGGGCCCTCTGTTAGGGAAGGAATACCCGGGTAACCACATCAATTCTCATGATGCAATAAGAGAATTTGGGGGAGGGGGCTCTCCCAGGGGACCATGTTGGTGCCAGGATTGATATGATGTTTGTGCAATCTGTGGCGCACTAAAATCTAAAGGACATTCTGCACTGTGCGACATGGAACACACACACTTGTATCCAAATACTTAAAAGTGATTCACGCAGAATTATACATTTTGGTTTCCTTCACAATATCTGAAAATATGAGACAGTTCATACAAAATCATAACTCATGGGAACTAAGTACGTGTCGGGGACTCACGGGAGGTGAGTTAGCACACAGGGACTCAGGGATAGTGGGTCAGCACTAGGGACTCATGGGATGCTGAGTCAGTGCCAGGGACTTATGGAGAATGAGTCAGTGCTAAGGACTCGGGAAGAGTGAGTCTAATCACATCATCATCTTCAGACAGACTCAGGCGGGGGAGTTCTGCACATCACTTCTACAGCAAAACCAACACCTGAGGTGACACGGTGATGTTTGATCTACCTTCCTTGTACACATCACCGGCAATTAGTCCATATATCCAGGTCATCAAGTTGATACTCATGCACATGCTCAGAGCAAAAGTGTTGCTTTGTAAAACCTCATCTAGTAACTTCAAATATATATGTATATATATATATATATACATTTTATCCCTGGGGATAGGGGAGAAAGAATACTTCCCACGTATTCCCTGCGTGTCGTAGAAGGCGACTAAAAGGGAAGGGAGCGGGTGGCTGGAAATCCTCCCCTCTCATTTTTTTTAATTTTCCAAAAGAAAGAACAGAGAAGGGGGCCAGGTGAGGATATTTCCTCAAAGGCCCAGTCCTCTGTTCTTAACGCTACCTCGCTAATGCGGGAAATGGCGAATAGTATGAAAAAAAAAAATATATACATAAAAATTAAACACACAAACACCTAATCATGGTGTTAAATCACTGCAATAATATGAACATTTAGATTTTCAGACCAAAGAAATATTGTAGGCAATCAGGTGAACAAGGGAGTCACAGGATCAGGTGAACAAGAGGGTCACAATGTAAAAGCAGGGAGTCTAGCTGCCATTCAGCCTTACTGGGTCACACCGGAAAACTAGTTCTCCTACAGGTGGGGCTGCAGGAGACCTTTCCACTGTACGTGACAGATCAACAGTACTTCTTTATTCCCGTCTGAGACATGGCTCTTGATGTACACGTATGGAGATATGGCCCCTGATGTATACGTATAGAGACATGGCCCTTGATGTACACGTATGCAAAGCTCTTTTCTCCCTAAACTGCTGCCGCTCGACCATATTCCTGTTTGAGATATGGCTCTTGATGTACACGTATGGAGATATGGCCCTTGATGTACACGTATGGAGATATGGCCCTTGATGTTACACATATGCAGCAAAGCTCTTTTCTCTCTAAACTGCTGCCACTCGACCATAGTATATAAACCGTGAAACAAGAGATGATCAAGAACGCCTCAGCCCGACACCTGACAGAGATGAACGCTTCAGCCCGACACCCGACAGTGATGAACGCTTCAGCCTGACACCCAACAGTGATGAACGCTTCAGCCCGACAGCGATGAATGCCTCAGCCCGACACCTGACAGTGATGAACGCTTCAGCCTGACACCCGACAGTGATGAACGCCTCAGCCCGACACCTGACAGTGATGAACGCTTCAGCCTGACACACGACAGTGATGAACGCTTCAGCCCGACACCTGTGATGAACGCTTCAGCCCAACACCTGACAGCGATGAACGCTTCAGCCAGACACCCGACAGCGATGAATGCTTCAGCCCGACACCTGACAGTGATGCACACTTCAGCCCGACACCTGAAAGCGATGAATGCTTTAGCCTGACACCCGACAGTGATGAACGCTTCAGCTCGACACCTGACAGTGATAAACGCTTCAACCCAACACCTGTGTGATGAACGCTTCAGCCGGACACCTGACAGCGATGAGCGCTTCAGCCTGACGTCCGACAGCGATGAACGCTTCAGCCCGACACCTGAGTGATGAACGCTTCAGCCCGACACCTGACTGATGAACGCTTCAGCCCGACACCTGACAGCGATGAACGCTTCAGCCCGACACCTGACAGCGATGAACGCTTCAGCCCGACACCTGACAGCGATGAACGCTTCAGCCCGACACCTGACAGTGATGAACACTTCAGCCCGACAGTGGACAGCGATGAACGCTTCAGCGCGACACCTGACAGTGATGAACGCTTCAGCCCGACACCTGACAGTGATGAACGCTTCAGCCCGACACCCGAGAGTGATGTATGGGTCAGTGTGATCCTGATCTATCAGGCTGTTGTAGTCTGTATTTAAGTTGTCTACATTGTTGCTATTACCTGTACCTGTGTATAACGACTGGCCAGAGGGAGATCATCATAAACCAAGGGAACTTTAAAGCGGAAAGGTAAAGCACATGCAAAAAAGCTAAGGGAGGTATTAATGGGAAGTCACACACAAAAAGGGGGAAGGGGATGGGAGGACACAAGGGAGAAAGGGCACAGAAGGCTGAAGGGATTGTAAGGCAGGAGATGGTGCATGCTAGGGGGAGGGGTGATGCAAAGCAGAGCAACAAGTACTACATGGGGAGGGGGAAGGGTACGCCAAGCATTACATTGGGAGGGGGAAGGGTATGCCATGCATTATATGAGGAGGGGAAGGAATATGCCAGGCAGCATAAGAAAAAAAAATATGGTATAAAGGGGTATAATAGTGCTTGTCTGGGAGAGAGAGAAATGGCTGTGGGTGAAGGAAGTCTATATGGCAGATAGGAAACACTAAATAGAGGCGCGAGAGACATACACGTACATGGCAGCAAAACCAGAGAAAACGAGGTCTTTTTTGGGAGGAACATGGACAGGGAAGAGAGAAAACGGGGCACTCTAATGAGTACGGGTTTGAGAGGGAAACTGTCTTAGGTGAGTACTGAGCCATTAATGGGGTCTGGGCTTTATACACTCGGCGAGACACACTTGAAGAAAGTGAAGGAAGTGAGGGTAAATAAAAGCCCTTTTCGAGGGGGAAGAGAGCATTTCCGTGTGAATGGTGAATGAGCAGCAACGGGGGAAGGAAATGGTGAGTGATAAAGGAGACTCAAAGGGTTCAGGTTCAGAGAGAAGGATACAACATGCAAAGCGGAAAGGTAGGGTAAAAAAAAAAGTAAATAAAAAGTGCTTTAGAGAAAATGGGATACATGCAGACCGGACTCCCAACGCTGTATTTCCTCTTGCTGACCTGCTCGACACAGTTTTCCCACACTTTCTTCTTTCTTGCACGACCACGTAACTTTCACGGTGGGTAGCTAATAAGGGGAGGCTACGTGAAGGGGTTCTGAGGAGACGCACATGTTAGCGGTTCAAGCTTATTAACACGGTGAAGGGACCTCGTGGCGAGATTACTAATGGCTGTCAAATGATGACAAATCAAGAGGCTCATGTGAAGAGCACAAGCAGAAGGTTCAGGTGAGCCATAAAACGGAAGGTTCAATCTAACGACGGCCGAGAAAGTTCAAGGTGGGACGGAGAGATTACAAAAGACTAGTATGGTTCTTTTCAGGTCTGGGGTTCTGATGCAACATGTCAGGCCTGGTGTTCTGGTGCAGTATGTGAGACCTGGGGTTCTGGTGCAGCATGTGAGACCTGGGGTTCTGGTGCAGCATGAGAGACCTGGGGTTCATATTAGGAGTACAGGTCAAGGGGTAAGGGGGGAAGAAAGACAGGTCAGATGTGAGAGAACAAGGCTGGAGGCAGGTGTGAAAGCAACAGATCTGTGAGAATTAAAGAGCGAGGGAGCAGACAGGTGAGAGTCTGGGGGTAAGGGAATAGACAAGTGAGAGTCTGGGGGTGAGGGAACAGACGGGTGAGAGTCTCGGGTGAGGGAGCAGACAGGTAAGAGTCTGGGGTGAGGGAGCAGACAGGTGAGAGTCTGGGGGTAAGGGAATAGACAAGTGAGAGCCTGGAGGTGAGGGAACAGACAGGTGAGAGAGTCAAGTGTTCGAATCTCTGGTTATTTGCTTCTTCAACACCAGGAGCTTCACACAACGTTCGAGTGTTTTGAGCTCTGGTTTATGTTCATCCCAATTAGCCATCTCATGTCTTTAATCCAGGTGGGATATTTGGTGTAGCAGAATTTCCTTCTATATTCTTCAAAAATGAAAAGCGGTCGTCACCAGTAAGACTATGACCGGAATAAACGGGAAGGCCAATACCACAAAGCTTTCTAGAGTATATCGCACTACAGTAAGCAAGGCTAACCATCATCAATAATACTCATGCCAAATTCTGATAAATCTCTGGTCAATTCCCCCCCTTGCGTCTCGGTTATAGCATTCTCTTGTTCCATACACGGCCGTGCACACTGAAGTCCCCAAAGCAGGAGAAAAGTGCTTGGTACTTCATTTACCCGGTCTCAACATCAGTTTCCACAGGTTCTCCTGGAGGTGGGGTATAAAGTGCTGACTATGATTTCTGATTTCTTATTTTCTTTTAACGGTGTTACCTGTGACGCAGTCATCAAATAAGGAACTCCACCATGACTGGTCTCAGGTTTCACAATCCGGTGGTTCCTACGACTCCTCCTTCACCCCTATTACGAGCCAAGGATGAAGCTTGTAAACTTTATCCTCACATCCAAGGGATAAGGTCTCATTAGGCAAGTTGGCTTCTTTCAGGCAAATGTTCTTAGGGAAGGATTCATTTCATAAAACTTTACTCTTCCAAATGGGACCCTATCCCTGTAAGTTACATAGTAGAAAACTATATATTGAAAAAAAAAATCAATATCTTTTGAAGTTAAAAACTTACCGTAAGGAGTTGCTCGAGCTTTTGCGTTTCCCAGCTATACTGACAATACTTATTTTGGTTTATTACGCGGGCAACAGAGCATCTGACTGCGAACGGTCTTCCACTGTCATCATCTAAGGACTTATTCTAACAATATAACAAAGGAACAGCTACGTCTGAGTTAATAGTATTTATGCTTCCTCGATCTTTTGAAGGCTCAAGCTCGTGAAGAGCTTTCCCTCTAGTTGTTCCCCAAAGAATTCTCCTCAAAGTTCGTGGGAAGGAGCACTCGAAAGCCACCCCCCCTGGGTCATGATGCTTCCTCCGAGGGGGAAGGACCCGAATGCTGGACCCTTCCTAGGGCATCTGAGGTACTTGATCCGCCACCTTCATGAGGGCGAGGATGTTGGGGAGTGTCAGAGGGCTATTTGTTCTCATCCTTATCTTGAAGGGATAATCAGCGGCTGCTGAGCTGGTAAGCTTCCATTCGAGCCAAAGCTCTTTGGTGCATCGGCAAAAGATAACGTTGCGAAGGCTGTGTTTACTCCCTTTTCTTTTGCTTTTGCAAATCCTGTATTTAGGATTTACGAGGAGGTTAAAATTTGTTTTTGCTGGTACATTTTGCCACAGAATTTGTGTTCACCTCCACAGTTACAAGATCATTATTTCTGAACATACGTGGAATGTCTTCCCCATAAGCAGTGCATTCAATAAATGACTCTTGCATTTGTCGTTTGTATGGACATACGGCTCGCATTTAAGGCACTGAGCTGGGAGTGAGATGTATGGTCTGGCACCGGCATCTCTCCTGCCAATATCTGTTTACCTTGTAAGGGATTTGTGGGCTATCGAACATCATCACTGGAGGTGTTTGTATTCACTCTCCTGCCATGAAATGTCTTGTCTTTTATTACGATGACATTCCCATTTGCATCATGTCCGGGCAGGGCTAAACTAGGGCTCTCTCCCAACCAAGATCTGATTCGAATAAACCCTTAAGAAACAGCTAAGATATTTCAAGTCCTTTTTGGTCAACCCATCACTTCCAGTAACACGACAAGTTGGACTGATATTCCAGACGACCAGCCTGGTACAACAGAGGAAGGCTTAGCAAAACCGCCTGTTCGGACCAAGAACATCAAAAGTAAAAGCATTAGTCTTTCACATGATAGCGGTTGAGGGCGAACAGGAGAGAGTGACTGGAATTGAAAACATCTGGACGTCACTCCTGGATCCTCAGGCAACCTCCATTGATTCTTCACGGCGTCGTTGCCAAACGATCCAATCCTCTTCGGGTGGTACAACAGCCCTACAATTAGCTGCAAGGCTAAAACAAATCCCGAATGAGATCTATTTATTACTCCAGACCAAATCTTAAGCAAGAAGGAAATAACTTCGCTGTTAACATCAATAGTTCCGCTCTTCGCTCATCGTTTGTGCAGGGAAGATAAAACAAGTCTGCAGTGCGCTAACCATGACATCCCCCATCTCGAAAAAGGGGGAAGGGGAAGAAAGTCTGGGAGAGCTAACGAGTTAAGGGAGCAGGAAACTGACACCTATAACTCCGTCTGGCACTCCCAAGTCATCTATATATCTGTCGTGACTCTGGGGTAAGCTGAAAGCGAGTCATATACCTGTCATGACTCTTAGAACACACGAGTCATGTAACCTGTCGTGATCTTAAAATAAATGGAAAACACGAGTCATTTATCTGTCGTAACTCTAGGGTAAGCTGAAACATGAGTCACTGACCATAAGGTAAGATGTTAGCACGAATCAATGCCCTAGCGCGACTCCAGAGTAAAATGAGAACACGAGTCACTTACCTATCATGTCTCTATGGTGGTGAGGTGGGAGCAAAAGCCACTTACCTATCATGACTATAAGGTAAGCCCGAGAACATGAGTCACTTACCCATCATAATTCTCGAGTGAACTGAGATCACAAGTCACTAACCGACCATGACTCTAGGGAAAGCCGAAAACACGAGTCATTTATCTATCGTGACTCAAGGCTAAGCCGAGACCACGAGTCATTTATCTATCGTGACTCAAGGCTAAGCCGAGAACACGAGTCATCAGCCTTCATGACTAGGCTAAGCTGAGGCAAACGAGTCACTTACCTATCTCGACTCTATCGTATGTTGAGAACAACCATTGACTCATCATGAATCTAAAGCGACAGTGAGACTCATCATGATGGACTTTACGGTGAGGTGAACACTTCAGGCTAGACTCACCAAGCTGGACTCATCAGGAGAGGAAAGACTCAGCAGGAGGACGCTCATGTTGACTCTCAGTGGACCCTCTGTGGGAGATAAGACGACTCAAGTTACTACCGAGGGAAAGTTACTGGTACAGTCAAATTATTGACAATGTAATGTTACTGCTACAGTCAAATTATTGACAATGTAATGTTACTGCTACATTCAAATTATTGACAATGTTACTGCTATAGTCAAATTATTGACAATGTAATGTTACTGGTACAGTTTGCAAATTACTGGCATTGTCAACATGTTACTAGCAGGGTTATCAATTTTTCTGGCAAAGCTCAACAAACTACTGGTAGGGGAAAACAAGGTACTGAAGGGGTGAACAATTTCCTGGCAGGGTCAACACGTTACTGGTGGGGTCAACACACTGATCAACAGAGAGTGAGAGTAGGCGAGTGGCTGTGTGAGTGGCGGTCGAACAGTCTTAAAAGTCGAACACATCACTGCATCAGACGCACATTTCACATTCTCACCTCTAATCACAGACACACACACACACATATTACAACACCTCCAACAATATAACCCTACCGATATATAACCCTCCAGCTCACAATCACATCACATCAGCGCGACAACCCTGGTGCTCCACAACCTCACCAGCACTGGGATCCTCCAGCTCTACAATCCCACCAACACTACAACCTCACCATAACCACAACGCTCCAGCATAATAACCCCACCAGCACGAAAATCCTCCACAACTACAACCCCACCAGCAATACATAACCCCAACACACTACGTGTATCACTAGAACTTAATGCTCGGAGATCAATACCACTGTATACCACTGAAACTCCTGCAACACAACAACACTCACCCTTCGTCGTTATGATCAATCTCATAACACAGCCACACTCATCCCAAGTCAGATGGATGAGTCCCGCAACAGAGCAACACTCATCATCTTTCGCCAATATCATCATCCATTCTGTAACATAGCCACACTCACCCCATCAAGAGGATGAGTCTATCAACACTCCTGGGGCACACACACCTACTACCATACCCCTGGGGCACACACACCTACCCCCATGCCCCTGGGGCACACACACCTACCCCCATACCCCTGGGGCACACACACCTACCCCCATGCCCCTGGGGCACACACACCTACTACCATACCCCTGGGGCACACACACCTACCCCCATGCCCCTGGGGCACACACACCTACCCCCATACCCCTGGGGCACACACACCTACCCCCATGCCCCTGGGGCACACACACCTACCCCCATGCTTCGTCAACACGATCATTATCGTATTGTTTCACTGATATCATTTCACAAGTTGACATTAGGCGCCGTTGATCAGTGCTTCCCCACTCTCCAGCCCAACACTCGTTGTCCTCCTCCAGCTACCGCCCCGTCCTCTGTCCTACACCAGCTACCGCCCCGTCCTCTGTCCTACACCAGCTACCGCCCCGTCCTCTGTCCTACACCAGCTACCGCCCCGTCCTCTGTCCTACACCAGCTACCGCCCCGTCCTCTGTCCTACACCAGCTACCGCCCCGTCCTCTGTCCTACACCAGCTACCGCCCCGTCCTCTGTCCTACACCAGCTACCGCCCCGTCCTCTGTCCTACACCAGCTACCGCCCCGTCCTCTGTCCTACACCAGCTACCGCCCCGTCCTCTGTCCTACACCAGCTACCGCCCCGTCCTCTGTCCTACACCAGCTACCGCCCCGTCCTCTGTCCTACACCAGCTACCGCCCCGTCCTCTGTCCTACACCAGCTACCGCCCCGTCCTCTGTCCTACACCAGCTACCGCCCCGTCCTCTGTCCTACACCAGCTACCGCCCCGTCCTCTGTCCTACACCAGCTACCGCCCCGTCCTCTGTCCTACACCAGCTACCGCCCCGTCCTCTGTCCTACACCAGCTACCGCCCCGTCCTCTGTCCTACACCAGCTACCGCCCCGTCCTCTGTCCTACACCAGCTACCGCCCCGTCCTCTGTCCTACACCAGCTACCGCCCCGTCCTCTGTCCTACACCAGCTACCGCCCCGTCCTCTGTCCTACACCAGCTACCGCCCCGTCCTCTGTCCTACACCAGCTACCGCCCCGTCCTCTGTCCTACACCAGCTACCGCCCCGTCCTCTGTCCTACACCAGCTACCGCCCCGTCCTCTGTCCTACACCAGCTACCGCCCCGTCCTCTGTCCTACACCAGCTACCGCCCCGTCCTCTGTCCTACACCAGCTACCGCCCCGTCCTCTGTCCTACACCAGCTACCGCCCCGTCCTCTGTCCTACACCAGCTACCGCCCCGTCCTCTGTCCTACACCAGCTACCGCCCCGTCCTCTGTCCTACACCAGCTACCGCCCCGTCCTCTGTCCTACACCAGCTACCGCCCCGTCCTCTGTCCTACACCAGCTACCGCCCCGTCCTCTGTCCTACACCAGCTACCGCCCCGTCCTCTGTCCTACACCAGCTACCGCCCCGTCCTCTGTCCTACACCAGCTACCGCCCCGTCCTCTGTCCTACACCAGCTACCGCCCCGTCCTCTGTCCTACACCAGCTACCGCCCCGTCCTCTGTCCTACACCAGCTACCGCCCCGTCCTCTGTCCTACACCAGCTACCGCCCCGTCCTCTGTCCTACACCAGCTACCGCCCCGTCCTCTGTCCTACACCAGCTACCGCCCCGTCCTCTGTCCTACACCAGCTACCGCCCCGTCCTCTGTCCTACACCAGCTACCGCCCCGTCCTCTGTCCTACACCAGCTACCGCCCCGTCCTCTGTCCTACACCAGCTACCGCCCCGTCCTCTGTCCTACACCAGCTACCGCCCCGTCCTCTGTCCTACACCAGCTACCGCCCCGTCCTCTGTCCTACACCAGCTACCGCCCCGTCCTCTGTCCTACACCAGCTACCGCCCCGTCCTCTGTCCTACACCAGCTACCGCCCCGTCCTCTGTCCTACACCAGCTACCGCCCCGTCCTCTGTCCTACACCAGCTACCGCCCCGTCCTCTGTCCTACACCAGCTACCGCCCCGTCCTCTGTCCTACACCAGCTACCGCCCCGTCCTCTGTCCTACACCAGCTACCGCCCCGTCCTCTGTCCTACACCAGCTACCGCCCCGTCCTCTGTCCTACACCAGCTACCGCCCCGTCCTCTGTCCTACACCAGCTACCGCCCCGTCCTCTGTCCTACACCAGCTACCGCCCCGTCCTCTGTCCTACACCAGCTACCGCCCCGTCCTCTGTCCTACACCAGCTACCGCCCCGTCCTCTGTCCTACACCAGCTACCGCCCCGTCCTCTGTCCTACACCAGCTACCGCCCCGTCCTCTGTCCTACACCAGCTGCCGCCCCGTCCCACACCAGCCTCCTGCCCTGCACCAGCTCCCACACCGTCCTGAAGTGCTTTGAAGCATCTCCCTATTATCTATCGTCCTTATCTCCCTGCAGGTCCCTGTAATGGCAACCTGTGCTCGGGTCACTCTCCTCTCTCCCACTAGACATGGGTGAAAGTACTAACCCAAGGTGTTATCTGGGGGGGCCACCAAAATCTCTCTCACTCTCCGAATATTTCAGCAGCCGACCTGACGTCCAACCACTGGGCTGGGAAGTGCCAAGGTCCCCTCTCTCTCTCTCTCTCTCTCTCTCTCTCTCTCTCTCTCTCTCTCTCTCTCTCTCTCTCTCTCTCTCTCTCATCTGGTGGGTGATGGTGTGGAAACTCACACAAGTGGACGAAGAAAAGCCAACCCTAAGCTTAATCTGGAACTCTTAGATATCACAGCACCACAAGCTACCTATCTGCCTCCCTAAGACACCAAAACATGCCACCGATCACCCCCCCAAACTCCCCAGGACACCACAACATGCCACCATCTACCTCCCCAACTCCCAGGGACACCACTAAAGGCCCCTCATCATCTTAACTCCTATTCATATCGGAACATGTCCTCACATATCTTTCTAACGCCGCTGGATATACAACGTGCCCTAAACTATCTCCCTAACACCCCTAGACGTCAAAACATGCCATAGATATCCCCCTCAACGCCCCTGGATATGACAGTAAGTTCTAAGCTATCCCCCGAAGCCCCTGGACATCATAACATACCCTAGGTTATCTCCCCAACACCCCTGGACATCATAACATACCCTATGTTACCTCCCAACACCCCTGGACATCATAACATACCCTAGGTTATCTCCCCAACACCCCTGGACATCAAGTCGCTCCGTAAGCTACCCCTCAACTCCCCAGAGCACTGCTTCATGCCCTACTTGCTTCCCTCTTTCCCCTACAGGGAAGGGTCAGGTATTAATCAAATCAGAGCCTCAGCTTTGTACGTGCTCAGGCGGCAGGCAGGATGGCCGTCTGCAGCCAACGGGACAGGCCACCCTCTCCCTTCCATTAGCCAATGCACCATCTTTATTGTACTCCTCCCAAATATATGATATAGACTCTCTCTCTCTCTCTCTCTCTCTCTCTCTCTCTCTCTCTCTCTCTCTCTCTCTCTCTCTCTCTCTCAGAACATGGCATACAAACCCAATAAATATTTATTTGCTTTGCTTTTAACTGTTTCGCTAACGCCGTAATTCTTGAAAGCGAGACGATCTCTACGTGATGCATAGCCAACAGCACCTGTGATTTTTCCCTCCCAGAACACCATGATGTTGATGACATGAGAATCCGCCACTTTCTTTTCCACTTTTTTTTTTTACAGTGCTCGTTCGATCTGCTCAATCATAATCACTTTGACAATCTTAATACCTAAGATACGAACTTGCAGCCAATCCCAAGCTACTGGTCCGACTGTGTCCTTCTTTGGGGAAAACTACTTTTCTGCATTTTTCTTCCCCAAGTGCTATTTCCAGCCACCTAACATAGTCGTCCTGGCAGTCTCCAGCCACCCAGCGGGCTGGTCGTAGCAGTCTCCAGCCACCCAGCAGGCTGGTCGGGGCAGTCTCCAGCCACCCAGCGGGCTGGTCGTGGCAATCTCCAGCCACCCAGCAGGCTGGTCGCAGTGGTCTCCAGCCATCCAGCAGGCTGGTCGTGGCAATCTCCAGCCACCTAGCAGGCTGGTCGTGGCAATCTCCAGCCACCCAGCAGGCTGGTCGTGGCAGTCTCCAGCCACCCAACGGGCTGGTCGTGGTAGTCTCCAGCCATCCAGCAGGCTGGTCGAGGCAGTCTCCAGCCACCCAGCAGGCCGGTCGGGGCAGTCTCCAGCCACCCAGCAGGCCGGTCGGGGCAGTCTCCAGCCACCCAGCAGGCCGGTCGGGGCAGTCTCCAGCCATCCAGCAGGCTGGTCGTGGCAGTCTCCAGCCACCCAGCAGGCTGGTCGTGGCAGTCTCCAACCATCCAGCAGGCTGGTCGTGGCAGTCTCCAGTCACCCAGCAGGCTGGTCGTGGCAGTCTCCAGCCACCCAGCAGGCCGGTCGGGGCAGTCTCCAGCCATCCAGCAGGCTGGTCGTGGCAGTCTCCAGCCACCCAGCAGGCTGGTCGTGGCAGTCTCCAACCATCCAGCAGGCTGGTCGTGGCAGTCTCCAGTCACCCAGCAGGCTGGTCGTGGCAGTCTCCAGCCACCCAGCAGGCCGGTCGGGGCAGTCTCCAGCCACCCAGCAGGCCGGTCGGGGCAGTCTCCAGCCTCCTAGCAGGCTGGTCGTGGCAGTCTCCAGCCATCCAGCAGGCTGGTCGTGGCAGTCTCTAGCCACCTAGCAGGCCGGTCGGGGCAGTCTCCAGCCACCCAGCAGGCTGGTCGTGGCAGTCTCCAGCAGGCTGGTCGTGGCAGTCTCCAGCCATCCAGCAGGCTGGTCGTGGGACTTTCCCCCCACAGACACCAGCCCTGCCATTACCCCCCAAATGCTCTTCCATGCTCACCTCTGTTGCCCATACACACCTTTACTAGGTCTTTTCATGTCACCCTCAGTTTTCCTTTCCTTGATCTACCTCACCTTGTCTTCCCCGCATTCCCCTCTACATTCCTTCACTCTGTCTTCCACTCTTCTCTCTATTCGATCGCTTGCTCTAACAACTTCCTCTGTCGCGTTTTTCATACTGGTGGACATAGCACAGGCAAAACATGCCCCAGTCATGGCCATCTCGGGTAAACACATTATACGTACGACAACAGAGAGTAAAGAAATTAATTACCGATCTCCAGGGTTTTGTACTCTTGACTCCTGCCTGGCGCCATAATCCTGAGCAAAATATAATTTACTCAACTTGATCACTGTCTCCCTTGCATATCCGCGTTTCAAGTGCAGGCATCATCACAGACAAACATCATGCCTTGCAACAAAGAACCCCCACGCCTAACATGCACTAACAGCTGAGGCTCTCATGATGTGGCAAGGAATGTCAGCAGTCTACCTGCTCCTCCCGCTCCTCAGACACCTCACCACACAGTTCGTCATCTTCACGTGCAATATCCCGCGCCAAATCCTTGATACTCTCTATTCCTTCACGATATTTTTTCATCAGCTAACAATATTTTGTCACGTTTCTTTTCTTTTACGACGACAACGCTCCCAATTTTTCACACCCTTTCAAAACTTGCCCCTCTGCTCCAGTCGTTACATCTGACACCTTAAGAACCCACAGGAGACATAACCTCCACACCACATTCACTCCTCCTGACACATTACAGTCTCCCACTGAATAAATCCTCCAGCTGACTTAACGTGGTCCACTTGAGTCAATGCTCTCCCTTCGGTACTCCAGACCCATTTATGCTACGACTAAAATCTTTCCTAAAAGAAAAAAAAATTCTCGAGGATCCCTTTCAGATTTAAGCACACGACTTGCACACACTCCGTCCATACATGCAATATGCTGGTCATTCATGCCACCGCCTGCATTCGTTTTACACTATCATCAAGACCCTTTACTCCAACTTTCATCAGTCATCCTATTATAATTCACTATATCCACTTAGAATACTCTTCCCTCCATACAGCGTTGTAACTACTACATCCATGCAGACTCCAGGAACACCATCTTACCCAGGTATTGACACTCCACTCTACTTCTCTGAACACTCATTTCAAACTGTAATCAACCTCCCTCTACACGTGATGCACATTTCATACATTACCGTCCATATACCAACGTTACAGTAATACTTTAGTCCCCCTACACACAGCCTCTCATTTCCTTAGCAGTCTTACCTGCTTCTCTAATATTTTCTTATATTTTTTTAGCAATTCCCTTCGACCACTGGCTATTCCAGTGCACAATTTCATCTCCGTCCAATTCATTCTCCATTTTCTTTTCGAATTCTCATCTTTTTCCAATATTCCACATAACCCCTTCCATTTTTTCCCCCCACACTCAGCTATTTTGCAGATCTACCCAGTGGCTCAGTTTCCCCAGTAATCCTCCCCTGCTGCTACAATGCTTGCCCGACACACCTCATGTTTTGTGACCATTTTCATAACCTCCTCACTCCATCACCTTCCTTCCCCTCACTCCCCTTCCCAGTCCCTTCCTCTTCGTATATATTATCCTCTGCTGTATTCAAAACACTTTCCCCCAACATGTAGCTCGTTCCCTCATGTTCTGGGTTTCAAGTCAGCAAGAGTGCGTCCCCCTCCTGGCCTGACCTCACTTCTCCATCTGCCAGCTCACTACCCTGTCACTTTAGTGCCACGCTCCACCACACGTTGCTTCTCTCACTAACCCGTCCGGAGACCTCCCTCTCCACTAGTGTTCCTCTACCTTCCCTATCTTACAGTTTACAGCTGCATCGCCTGAAAGCGTTCTGTGCCAACGACAAGTCCAACATCATCATCCATGAATAAGGTCATTCCTGATCCAAAGTGTCTTCCTAACATGGTATACTTACAACCCATCTGAGCAAACACCTCTTTCCCTAAGTTTCCTTTCGTGTGATCGCACCCAAACCCCTCGCCTCGTGAACACAAAACATTTCCACAAGGTCCACCCGACCCGAAATATTTGTGTCACCCACTCCCAAAAACTTCCTGTGACTACTTCTTTCATTATCTAGACGCTGACGGAGCAAAATATCTTGTTACGTGCCAAAATAAATGGAAGCCGGGGAAAGGTTTTTCTCGTTGGTGAAACACCTGAAACCACAGGAAAACAGGCGACAAGTACAGAGCCATTTGTACCGTGGGGGATATGCTGCATGACGTGGGAAAGCCATCGGTAACGTATTAAGACAAATGGCGGGAGAATGGAACGTACACGATCACTGAAAAAAAAGAAAAATGGGAAAAAAAGACTGAAAAATACCACCGCGGGAAACAAGTGGGAAGTACAGAGAAGGAAAGATATTCGTGACGTGGGAATACATACCATCAGCAGCCTGAGAAAAATGAGGAGCGTCAGGGAAAGCCCTGGGGAACGCGAGGAAACCATTAGCAGCCTGACACACGCATCTATTGCCAGCCAATGTTGTCAATAACCGTACTCGATCATCGACTTATCATCATGCACGACCAAAACAACGAGTACCGGGGGGCAGCACCGTGGAAAATTTAGCCCCGGGAATGAAATATGGAAAAGACAAATGAAAAAATAGGAGAAAATATTGTAGTGGAAAAATTGCCTAACAAGAAAATACTTTGTAACGAAGAAAATTATTCATAAGATGAATACGTATTGGGGTAAGGCAACAACAACAAGGAGCCTTCGTAAACCATCAGCAGCAGAGGAAAAATGTCTACTGCTGTGTCTAAGATCAAAAGACTAGCAACTATGACCTACCATGGAGACGGAACTTCTGACGTGGTCAAACTAGACTCCTTCCCAGCCAATAATAAAACGATGGTCATTACGGTTGGTAAAACGAGAAGCTGCGCCCGCTATGCACAACGCTGATTAAGACTAGGCTGCTATTCTACCCTTTCTGTCCCTTGTGTTTTACGAGATCAACGGGAATGAAAAGTCCAAAATAATTCCTCCCTACTAACAATCAATTTCGATTTGAACTCCATTTTACTGTGTAGAAAATACAGACGGATATAGGCCAGTGAAGTGAGCATTCACAGGTTTCTCTGCGGTACCACAAACGGGCTCATACACTGATCTATGGCACCGATATTATGTATAACTTTACATAGACATAATCAATAATTTTTTTCTCATACATGTTCAGCATTTCCGTGTTAGCGAGGTAGCGCTACAAGGAGCAGAAGAAATGGACTTATTCGTTCACATTCACTCTCAAGCTGTCACGTACAATGCATCGAAATCAGAGACCCCCTGTCCAGAACCCAGCCCCACATTAATTTCCATAGTTTCCTCCGTTCGCTTTCTATACCCTGGTCAGCCCAGCGACAGCACCTCGTCCACTGTATACCACATCGCTCCAATTCATTCTATCACGTGGACACCACGAACATTCAAAACATCTATCGCTCCTTCCTTCTATTTTCTCTTTGGTTTTCCCCATTTCCTTGTTTCCCCCTCCACATCTGACTTATATACTCTTTTAATCATACTCTCTTCACTCATCCTCTCCATATGTCCAAATCCTTTTCAGTTATCACGAGCATACTCCACTTCTACATTTCTCACTAACCCTAATATTAATTCCTTAATCGATCAAAAGTCTTCACACATACTGTCTCAGACATCTCATTGCCAACACAGCCACCATCTTTACTTTTCGAAGGCCCACATCTCGCATCCATACATCACCCGACGGGACGAATATACCATCAAACATACTCATCTTTGCCTTGAAAGAAAGTGGCCTCGCTACAATAGGCCAGAAGAGTACTCCCTAAACTTCGCAAGAACTATAAACCGCAAAAATAAATTCTAAAAGCTTAAGAAATCAGTTAATTACCCAAATCTTCCAACATAACACGCCCAAGAGAATACCAAAAAGACATTAAAGCAAGCCAAAAAGAGTGGGTTAGGACCCTTAGCAAAGGGAAGATGGGGAACCCTTTGTGGATGATAAAAGCATAGCAACAATCTTGACCTTTTTTTCAATTGTTTTAAAATCAGAAAACAACACGAATTTTGGAACAGTAACAAACAGCACATGTACGATAGCAGAATCTACCGTCACAGTTAGAGAAGTACTAATACAGATAGCTGAAGAATAGTGAAAGTCCATGTCCTGATTTTTATCTATCCACGAGTAACAATCAAAAACGTCAGATATGATATTACTAAACCGTTAACTTATGTTTTCAATAAATCTTACCAAGATGGAGACTGGCAGACTTCACCCTCATATATCGAAAAGAGGGAAGCTGTGAAATGTCTGTCAATTACCGTCTTAATAGCCTAACGGCAACTATTGGTCAACTTCTGGAGTCGATTATTAAGGGATGAAATCGTAGCTTTATCTTGAACAACACAGCCTGATAAATAATACATAGCACCGAGTTAGAAGGCACACATTAAGCCTTAAAAACCTCTTCGAATTTTTTCATATATCATTCAATACCTAATACACGGCTACAGCAATGTACAAGTGGAAAGTGCGCCCGAAGAAGCAACACTCATGCAACATCAGATGCATCAACCGTAAATATGAGGGACGTTTGGTGTAGATCATGACATTTATGACATTTTCCTCATGCTTGCGAGTCACTTACATAACACATTCAGATATTTCGTCATTCCTTAAGGAAAATCATCTTGTCATATTGGGGAACCATTCGGTCCAGCAGAACACATCATCAACACATCACACCCACGCTAAACCCATCAACATACTTAAGATGTCAAGCTCACCATTGTGGCCACAGCAATAAATATAGGAATATATAATGGAGAACTGGGCTTACCTTTCACGGGCGGTCTTATTCTCAAGTCATATCTGCTCTTGTGAAGGAGGAAGTCGAGGATCTCTTTGTCTGAAGATTCCATGAAGAATCTGCCAAGGAGAGGAGGAATTAATTACTGGCACAAGCAGACGTATCTCAGCCCTGCAGACATCACAGGCCAAGCCCCACCTCTACCACTACAAACAACCATACCCGCCCTTCATACATCATAAATGTAACTGATCTATATGAAAAATTCATTATTGTGTGTATATATATATATATATATATATATATATATATATATATATATATATATATATATATATTCATTTTTATCTTTTATTTTGCTTTGTCGTTGTCTCCGCGTTTGCGAGGTAGCGCAAGGAAACAGACGAAAGAAATGGCCCAACCCACCCCCATACACATGTATATACATACACGTCCACACACGTAAATATACATACCCATACATCTCAATGTACACATATATATACACACACAGACACATACATATATACCCATGCACACAATTCACACTGTCTGCCTTTATTCATTCCCATCGCCACCTCGCCACACATGGAATAACATCCCCCTTCCCCCTCATGTGTGCGAGGTAGCGCTAGGAAAAGACAACAAAGGCCACATTCGTTCACACTCAGTCTCTAGCTGTCATGTAATAATGCCCGAAACCACAGCTCCCTTTCCACATCCAGGCCCCACACAACTTTCCAAGGTTTACCCCAGACGCTTCACATGCCCTGATTCACTCCATTGACAGCACGTCGACCCCGGTATACCACATCGATCCAATTCACTCTATTCCTTGCCCGCCTTTCACCCTCCTGAATGTTCAGGCCCCGATCACTCAAAATCTTTTTCACTCCATCTTTCCACCTCCAATTTGGTCTCCCACTTCCCCTCGTTCCCTCCACCTCCGACACATATATCCTCTTGGTCAATCTTTCCTCACTCATTCTCTCCATGTGCCCAAACCATTTCAAAACACCCTCTTCTGCTCTCTCAACCACGCTCTTTTTATTTCCACACATCTCTCTTACCCTTACATTACTTACTCGATCAAACCACCTCACACCACACATTGTCCTCAAACATCTCATTTCCAGCACATCCACCCTCGTGCGCACAACTCTATCCATAGCCCACGCCTTGCAACCATACAACATTGTTGGAACCACTATTCCTTCAAACATACCCATTTTTGCTTTCCGAGATAATGTTCTCGACTTGCACACATTCTTCAAGGCTCCCAGGATTTTCGCCCCCTCCCCCACCCTATGACTCACTTCCGCTTCCATGGTTCCATCCGCTGCCAAATTCACTCCCAGATATCTAAAACACTTTACTTCCTCCAGTTTTGCTCCATTCAAACTTACCTCCCAATTGACTTGACCCTCAACCCTACTGTACCTAATAACCTTGCTCTTATTTACATTTACTCTTAACTTTCTTCTTTCACACTTTTTACCAAACTCAGTCACCAGCTTCTGCAGTTTCTCACATCAATCAGCCATCAGCGCTGTATCATCAGCTAACAACAACTGACTCACTTCCCAAGCTCTCTCATCCCCAACAGACTGCATACTTGCCCCTCTTTCCAAAACTCTTGCATTCACCTCCCTAACAACCCCATCCATAAACAAATTAAACAACCATGGAGACATCACACACCCCTGCCGCAAACCTACATTCACTGAGAACCAATCACTTTCCTCTCTTCCTACACGTACACATGCCTTACATCCTCGATAAAAACTTTTCACTGCTTCTAACAACTTGCCTCTCACACCATATATTCTTAATACCTTCCACAGAGCATCTCTATCAACTCTATCATATGCCTTCTCCAGATCCATAAATGCTACATACAAATCCAATTGCTTTTCTAAGTATTTCTCACATACATTCTTCAAAGCAAACACCTGATCCACACATCCTCTACCACTTCTGAAACCACAATGCTCTTCCCCAATCTGATGCTGTGTACATGCTTTCACCCTCTCAATCAATACCCTCCCATATAATTTACTAGGAATACTCAACAAACTTATACCTCTATAATTTGAGCACTCACTCTTATCCCCTTTGCCTTTGTACAATGGCACTATGCACGCATTCCGCCAATCCTCAGGCACCTCACCATGAATCATACATACATTAAATAACCTTACCAACCAGTCAACAATACAGTCACCCCCTTTTTTAATAAATTCCACTGCAATACCATCCAAACCTGCTGCCTTGCCGGCTTTCATCTTCCGCAAAGCCTTTACTACCTCTTCTCTGTTTACCAAATCATTTTCCCTAACCCCCTCACTTTGCACACCACTTCGACACCCTATATCTGCCACTCTATCATCAAACACATTCAACAAACCTTCAAAATACTCCCTCCATCTCCTTCTCACATCACCACTACTTGTTATCACCTCCCCATTAGCCCCCTTCACGGAAGTTACCATTTGCTCCCTTGTCTTACGCACTTTATTTACCTCCTTCCAGAACATCTTTTTATTCTCCCTAAAATCTAATGATACTCTCTCACCCCAACTCTCATTTGCCCTCTTTTTCACCTCTTGCACCTTTCTCTTGACCTGCTGTCTCTTTCTTTTATACATCTCCCACTCATTTGCATTTTTTCCCGGCAAAAATCGTCCAAATGCCTCTCTTCTCTTTCACTTATATATATATATATATATATATATATATATATATATATATATATATATATATATATATATATTTTTTTTTTTTTTCATATTATTTGCCATTTCCCGCGTTAGCGAGGTAGCGTTAAGAACAGAGAACTGGGCCTTAGAGGGAATATCCTCACCTGACCCCCTTCTCTGTTCCTTCTTTTGGAAAATTAAAAAAAAACAAGAAAGGGGAGGATTTCCAGCCACCCGCTCCCTCCCCTTTTCGTCGCCTTCTACGACACGCAGGGAATCCGTGGGAAGTATTCTTTCTCCCCTATCCCCAGGGATAATATATATATATATATATATATATATATATATATATATATATATATATATATATATATATATATATATATTTATATATAAAACCCCAGGGGCACATGCTGTTCCAAGGGTGCACTACATGCATTAACGGGGAAAGGATACACTCCTCTGTAGAGAAGTACGAGACTGTACTCCAAGATACAACGTTGCCAAAGATGACGTGATCACTTGTGGCGTAACCAGAAGCAGGCTGAGTCCGTGCCACACATGCCACACGTTTCTCTTGCACTGATTACCTAAATATCTTCCATTCCATTCTTTTATCTTTTTACTTTTCCAAAAGAGGGATCAAAGAAGGGGCCCAACTGAGGATTTTCTCTCTAAGGCTCAGTCCTCTGTTCTTAACGCTACCTCGCTATTACAGGGAATGACTATATCCATAATACTCCTCCACACCTCTCACACCCTCCCCTCTACCCAACCATAGTCACTAACCTCGTCTCTGGAGTCTAAAATAATAATGATAATAATAATAATAATAATAATAATAATAATAATAATAATAATTATAATAACAATAATGATAGCTCTGGGTGCTACAATGAGCTTGGAATACTGTAATCATCTCACGATAACAGTGATGACTACGATGTTCGCACGAGGGCCCGCTAACCTACGCTACTTTTAGCCACGCGTTCCCGTGTGCCGATGATTACTATCTGTGTATACGGGAAGAGAATCTTACAACCGTGTTGTCCCGTATCTTAACCTTGCATATATCCGTGTGTGTGTGTGTGTGTGTGTGTGAGAAAGTAGGTAAGTAGTACCACGCATGCCTGACAACTGGTAAAAAGGAATCTCCGTGACATTTGCAGCCTATCGTAATGAAGGTGGCTTCTCGAAACAAAACTTTGCAGGTATCAAAAATATTCCCAGTACGAAACAGCGTTAACGAAAAAGAAAATATAAGTGATACAACGTAAAGTAAGAGGCCAGAAGAGCATTATTTGAATAATAAAAAACATTTATTACCAAGTGACGAAAAACTCCACCATTTAAGTTCACTTCGGTGCAGAGTGGCCAAATGACTGGAATTTTCTAGGCGAGTGTACAGTCCCACAACTAGAACATATCTACATCTGTTGTGCATCCACTCTCTGACATACATCGGAAAAAGAGAGTTTTGTACATAATCTGGTCAGACCCAAATTACGAACCCCAACCAACTCTGCACCAACCAACGGCTGTACGGAACTCAGGATAACCCCGGGGAAAACCTTGCAAAACGCTCGCGTCTCTGGAAGCAGCCGGTGTGATGCTGGGGGACTCGCCCTCGACCAGGAGGCACTAAAGAAATCGATGATAGCGAGGAAGGAAGGAAGGGAGAGGGTAGATTGGGGGGGGGGGGGGAGAGAAAACGGGGAAAAGGAAGAAAGAGAAGAATGACTACAGGAGTAAGGACAAGGAGAGGATGTATGAATGAGAAACCATGAGAGAGAGAGAGAGAGAGAGAGAGAGAGAGAGAGAGAGAGAGAGAGAGAGAGAGAGAGAGAGAGAGAGAGAGAGAAGGGATCGAGAAATCACAGAAAATATTTTAAACTTTAGATGTGGGAGATGGTCCGCGGAATGCAACAGACGCAGGGTGGCAGGGAAATAAATGGTGGGTGAAGTATGATATACCAGGTGGTAAGGTAAAGCCAACAGAGTATAAGGGAAGTAGTGGGTAGATGCAATAGATGATAAGCAAAGTGATTTCGTGGAGGCAACAATATGCTAAGTGGTGGGGTGGAGGCAAGACACGATAAGCTAAGTGGTGAAGTGGATGATAAGTAGTCTTTATACTGAGATTTTAAGCATCTTTTTTTTTTTTTCTTTAGAAAAATACCAAAAATTGAAGGTAATATTTTAGGGATTTTTTTTTTTCTTTTTTAGCCCAAATACCGTTTTGTCTAAAAATTAAAATATAACGTAGTTAGGCGCTTCTATACTTTAAATAATCCTGAAAAATATGTCTTATGGCTTTCTCGAGCCGTAAGATACCCATTAAATATGAGGCGAATGATAAAAAAAAAAAATCTGTTATAATTATCTGAAGAGGTATTTATAGGTGCTAACGACCCCTAAGCAGTATTTTAACCCTAGATTCGTATTCATGATAAATAGCCCTTATACTGAGAGCGAATTTAAGCGTCGTTTACTAAGTGTATCTAAGAAACTGTTTCTCGTACTCACAACACAGTGCCTAGGAAGAGTTCCTGTCACTCACTCGTCTGACTTTCTAAAAGGAGTTCAAGAAGCGCCAAAGTTCCACCAAAAACACATCTTAGTTTAAGACACAATATATATATATATATATATATATATATATATATATATATATATATATATATATACATATATATATATATATATATTCCTGGGGATAAGGGAGAAAGAATACTTTCCACGTATTCCCTGCGTGTCGTAAAAGGCGACTAAAAGGGGAGGGAGGGGCTGGAAATCCTCCCCTCGTTTTTTTTTTCTTTTTACTTTTCCAATAGAAGGAACAGAAAATGGTGCTAAGTAAGGATATTCCCTTTATGGCTCAGTCCTCTGTTCTTAACGCTACCTCGCTAACGCGGGAGATGGCGAGAGTAAAACACACACACACACACACACACACACACACACACATATATATATATATATATATATATATATATATATATATATATATATATATATATATATATATATATATCACACAATGAAAAATAATAATGCCATAGTGGTGAGGGTTATGACTCATGAAAATGTGGCGTTAAGGCCATGTATAAAAATAATCGTTTCTGTATAACCGCAACGAATGTGAACAAAAAAATGCCGTCACTAAAAGAGACGATTTTATTTCATGCAAAAAAAAAAAACTTAAATTTCCCGCTTTTAAGGGAGCTAACAAGAAAGCATCGCAATCAGACAGATCAACAACAATCAAAATGGCGTCGCTGATCAGCCGTTCCGCGAGTATAGCAACAACAAGCGCTCAGCCTTGGACAATATTGAAAGCTTCAGGCGATATACGTAACTTTAAACGATTTGTGGAAAAAGGTTTGACTGAAAAAAAGAAAATGGCGTTAAAAGCCTTTGAAGCGACGATAACTGCAATTCGGTCATAGAATAGTCTGTCAGCTGCAGGAATACAGTAACTGGAAAATCTAAAACCGGAGACATTAGGCTGTGTGGTACCTTAATAAGCACATTTAATTCTTTTTGTTAATAAGAAATAACGTGCCTACCTACTGTGCTATTTCTCAAAAAAAATCATATCTGAGAACCATTTATTTTCCTTAGCCCAAGTAGACATCAATAGAACGTACTGAACGTACCGAACCTGACCTTAGCTTCAGGCAGCTATATTTCAAATGTTAAAAAAACAAATGAATGTTATGGTTCCTGTTTCAATCCGATCATTGGCGTTTCCCTGTCAGAGGGAGCAACGAACGCATGAAACAGTGAAATACAATATAATACCCGGGAGTTCAGACAGCATCCATTTCTATAAAAGAACCTAGAACCTCTTTCTAAAGACTCTTCCAGCCTAAAGCTTCGCTCCCTCCAGTAGCAGGGATATTTAGACCTCTTTAGAACGAGAGACTTGTCACTTCTGCTCTCTCAGTGATACAACCCCGCCAAACCTGACTTTCCACAAGCGGTGTGACTTGGAGGCGGAGCCCGGTAACGTGCACACACACACACACACATATATATATATACACATATATATATATATATATATATATATATATATATATATATATATATATATATATATATATACACATATATATATATATATGGATAGAGTTGTGCGCAGGAGGATGGATGTGCTGGAAATGAGATGTTTGAGGACAATGTGTGGTGTGAGGTGGTTTGATCGAGTGAGTAACGTAAAAGGGTAAGAGAGATGTGTGGAAATAAAAAGAGCGTGGTTGAGAGAGCAGAAGAGGGTGTTTTGAAGTGGTTTGGGCACATGGAGAGGATGAGTGAGGAAAGATTGACCAAGAGGATATATGTGTCGGAGGTGGAGGGAGCAAGGAGAAGAGGGAGACCAAATTGGAGGTGGAAAGATGGAGTGAAAAAGATTTTGTGTGATCGGGGCCTGAACATGCAGGAGGGTGAAAGGAGGGCAAGGAATAGAGTGAATTGGAGCGATGTGGTATACCGGGGTTGACGTGCTGTCAGTGGATTGAATCAGGGCATGTGAAGCGTCTGGGGTAAACCATGGAAAGCTGTGTAGGTATGTATATTTGCGTGTGTGGACGTATGTATATACATGTGTATGGGGGTGGGTTGGGCCATTTCTTTCGTCTGTTTCCTTGCGCTACCTCGCAAACGCGGGAGACAGCGACAAAGTATATAAAAAAAAAAAAAATATATATTGGAAAGGATCACAATTTTGCACGTGATCAAGATATTCCTACGAGTCCACGGGGAAAATGAAACACGATAAGTTCCCAAGTGCACTTTCGTGTGATAATCACATCATCAGGGAAGACACAAGTGAGAAGTATAAGTCAGTTGATATACATCGAAGAGAGACGAAGCTAGGACGCCATTTGGTAAACATGCAATTGTCCTAGCTTCGTCTCTTCGATGTATATTAACTGACTTATATTTCTCTCTTGTGTCTCCCCTGATGATGTGATAATTACACTAAAGTGCACTTGAGAACTTACCGTGTTTCATTTTTCCTGTGGACTCATAGCATTATATATATATATATATATATATATATATATATATATATATATATATGATCTCTCTAAATAATAGGCAAAACTTCAACCATTGTTTAACTGTCTAGCAAGGATCCTAGTGTAACGACCTCTACCAGCGGACGGACATTCAAATCCAACAACAGACAAACAAACACCACCTCAGTCCCCGTGTGGCTGCAGGGGGTAGGACGAGGCGCCCTGTCAAGACACAACGAACCCCTCACTGCCTTGCTCCTGAGGCGCGTCGCCACTGCTCCTGCTCATCCAATCACAGCACAGACACACTAACTCACAATCTGCATGCACTTCAAATGGCAGTTCGTTTGCATAATGTCTTGTTGCTGGGTGGGCTTGATACATGAACCTTCCCTGCCAACCTGTGTAGAACACCGGCATCTAGATGTTGAAGGTGTAGCCCAGACAGTGGTGGTGGCTACACATGCAGTCTTCGACACTCCAGGAACCGCGTGAGACCTATTTACGAAGCACAGTGTACGTGTGTATCATGACTGCAAACAGGGACGCCAGGCGGAGGCATAACACATCGGCCGACCCACTAACTCTGTCTCGCACCGCGATGGCGTTAGGGTTAACACAACCACAACACGTTCACTTGCATATACTTAATCTCTCTCTCTCTCTCCGTTTCCCACGTTTTAGCGAGGTAGCGTCAGGGACAGATGAGGAAAGGTAGTATTCACACACGTCCATTTCCATGGTTTCCCTTGACAGCTTCACTTGCCCGGATTCAGTCCCTTGAGAGCACGTCGACCCCTATGTACCACATCGATCCATTTCACTCTATCCCGTGCAGACCATCCACTTTCCTGCATGTTCAGGCCACAACCACTCAAAATATTTCTTCCATCTCCAATCTGTCTCTCTTCACCTTGTCACTTCCACTTCTCTCTCGTATATCCTTTCTGTCAACTTCTCCTTCCTCATTCCCTTCTTCCAATAATTTCTGCACACACTGCGCCACATATCTCTCCTACCCTCTCATTACTTACTCGGTTAACCCTTCCCACAACATATCCTTCGCATCGATACAAATCCGTTGGAACTTCTATACCATCCGAGATAGCGATCTCTCTTTCCACATATTTCTTAATGCTCTCAGAACCTTCAGCCCCTCTCCCTCCCACCCAACAAATGATTCACCTCCCGTTTCCATTATTCCATTCGCTGCAAGTCCACTCTCAGGTATCTAAAACACCCCACTTCTTCCAAGGTTTCTAAATCTAAACTCACACCCTAACTAATATGTCTCTCCGCACCGCTAAACATAACCTGCTTTTATTCAAAATTACTATCAACTTCCTCCTTTCACACATTCTCCCAAACTCAG